>NC_142291.1:26035185-26336373 GCF_965620075.1 Prunus avium
AGTAGTCGGTGGCAACGATCATCATGTCTTTTTTGGAGGGTGCTGGTGGCAGAGGTCCCACTAGGTCGATGGCCCATTGCATGAATGGCCAGGGACTATTTTGTGGATGGTAGACTTCGGCAGGCAAGCTAGGAATTGGCTTGTATCGTTGTCAGCGATCACATTTCTTGACATATTCGGCTGAGTCGTGGCGCATGGTTGGCCAGAAGTAGCCTACGTTAAGAGCCTTCTGAGCTAGTGATCTGCCCCCAGAGTGGTTGCCACACTCGCCGTCATGAATTTTGCAAA
Organism: Prunus avium; assembly: GCF_965620075.1. Lineage (NCBI taxonomy): Eukaryota > Viridiplantae > Streptophyta > Magnoliopsida > Rosales > Rosaceae > Prunus > Prunus avium. Next base: position 26,035,474 of record NC_142291.1, read on the forward strand.
GGACCTCGAGTGTTTGAGGGTACTTTATGCAGGTAAGATGAGGGCCGGAGTATGATCTGCGGATGAGCTTGTTGCCGTGCATGTAGTATCTCGCGACTTTCTGCTGGACTTTTCTGGCTTCGGACTTGTCCTTTGGTAGATTTCCATTCCTCATGTAGTCAATGATGGGGTCCTGCCAGCTGGGGTCCTCGTCAATCTGCATTGCGTCGATTGGCTCTATTTCTTCAATGCTTGGTCGGTCTAAGTGTTCGACCGGGATGGAGCGTCTGAATTGGGTGTCCAGCGCGGACCCTAGGCTTGCCAGGGCATCTGCATGCGCGTTCTCTGCTCGAGGCACCTGTTGGATGGTGAAGGTAGGAAACGCCTTCAATAGCTCTTGGACTTTGTAGAGGTACAAGATCATCCTTGGGTGCTTCGCCATGTATTCACCTGACGTTTGATTTGTGATCAACTGGGAATCTGAGTAGATGGCTAGCCTCTTTATTGCTAACTCCTTTGCCAAGCGCAGGCCAGCGAGCAATGCCTCGTATTCTGCTTCGTTGTTCGAGGCTGGGAAGCCAAGCGTGATGGCTTGCTCTAATAGGGTCCCATCCGGGGTGATGATGACGACGCCTGCTCCTGCTCCTTTTTGGTTCGACGCTCCGTCTACGCGCAGTTGCCACATGTCTGTGGGTTCGTCAGGTTCATCAGAGGTGTCGTCTGCTTTTGATTTTTCCTTCTTATGGTTGACCAGCTTCTCTTCCTCGGCTGATGAGGTGAATTCTGCCACAAAGTCTGCTAGAGCCTGGGCTTTTATTGCAGTCTTTGGCCGGTAGAGGAGGTCATACTGGCTTAGTTCTATAGCCCATTTCATGAGTCGCTGGGAAGCGTCAGGGCTGTGAAGTATTGATCTCAAAGGAAAGTCGGTCATGACGATGACTCGATGAGCTTGGTAGTAGGGTCGTAACTTTCTCGCGGAAACTACATGGGCCAAAATAAGCTTTTCCAATTTCGGGTAGCGAGTCTCTGCATCGAGGAGAGCTTCTGACGTGTAGAATACCGGATGTTGGGCCCCTAGTTCTTCTCGAATGAGAGCTGAGCTAACGGCCGAGTTGGACACTGCCAGGTATACGAACAAGTCCTCGCCTGGGACTGGTTTTGAGAGCAGGGGAGGTGAAGTGAGGTAAGTCTTCAAATTCTGAAAAGCTACTTCGCACTCCTTATCCCACTTGTCTCTTTGTCCTTTTTTCAAAGCTTTGAAAAATGGTCTGCACTTGTCGGTAGATCTCGAGAGGAATCGGTTGAGGGCTGCTGCTCTGCCCGTCAGACTTTGTATTTCCTTCATTGTGGAAGGTGACTTCATCTCGAGAATGGCCTTGATTTGTCGTGGGTGTGCCTCGATACCTCGTTGCGTGACTAGGTATCCCAAGAATCGACCGGAGGATACACCAAACGTGCATTTACTTGGGTTCAACTTCATGCGGTACTGGCGTAGCAAGCTGAATGCCTCGGTGAGGTTTTTGATGTGATCTGCACGTTTTGGGGCTTTGACTAGCATGTCGTCCACGTAGACTTCCATAGTCTTGCCGATCTGCTCCTTGAAGATTTTATTCACGAGTCTTTGGTATGTTGCTCCGGCGTTCTTTAGCCCAAAGGGCATGACCTTGTAGCAGTAGGTCCCTCTCTCGATGATGAAAGAGGTTTTCGCCTTGTCATCCTCGTGCATCATGATTTGATTGTAGCCGGAGTAGGCGTCCATGAAACTGAGCAGCTGATTGCCGGAGGTGGAATCCACGAGTTGGCACTATGCCAAAAAAGGGCTTTAGCAACGGATAAAATCCGTTGCCTATTACACATAAATACCGTGGTATTGGTGACTGTTGCCTATTCCTATGTAATAGGCAACGGATATTCTCCGTGGCTGTTTATCACTTACTACATCGGATATCAAGTAAACTCCGATGCCTAAATGATTTCCGGGTGCCAAAAAAAGGTTGACTTCTGATGCCTAAACCCGAAACAGCATCAGTACTTTCAAAAGGGAGGAGGCTAAAGAGGTCTAACATCATCAGTAGTTTTAAAAGGGATGATGCTAAAGAGGTCTAACAGCATCAGTGATATCTACTATGCTGATGCATATTATCAATTACAACATCGTAGAAACATATAATGGTGTTGTGAATTATGTTATACATCATCGCTTTTTTTATTTTGCGGACATGAAAAGCCTCCAATAGTGCTGATGGTTACATAAATGCTGATGCTACTTTTTGTTTTAGGCATCAGTGATAATAGATGTTTGGTTGTTGTTTTTATCTTTCAACTTCAGTTATTTCTGGAAAACTGAAGTTGTTATAAACAATAGGCATCATTTATGTAAGGAAAGGGTAGGTATTTTACTTGTTTCACATCACACTTTACTTAGTTACTGTAATAGTATTTAAGAAATGCCATACTTTCTTATATAAGCAAAATACTTGAATGATCCATACTTGTCACATCCAAATCACAAATTTACCAGCCCTACACCACAAATTATCCATACTTGTCTATGCATAAGCAAAATACTAGCTAGAAAGACATGTAAAATGAAGGAATGTTTAGCTTAATCAAAAAGCCATTCTAGGACATGACTTGCCAATTCTTCTCGCACCTCATCCAATTCCATTTGGGTGTATGTGTCCTTCCTTCTAGCTCTATACTGGAAAAAAAAAACACATAGAATGTAAACACAAAATATGAACATAAGCTTAAAAAGTGCAAGGTACTAAATTTGCATAAGATATGTTGTCACTTCAAATGAACCAATATGCAAATTTATGAAATCATATTGGTGAACAAGAAAATCTAATTTGTCAATCAATCTAATTAGATAACAAGAAGTCATTAATTGGATCCCACTTCATGTTTAAACTAGCAATTAAATGATCATGTGATGGGGTAGAGAGTTGGACAAGCACAGCTAGCATTTTTTCTCAATTGACAGACCTAACTACCAAAAAAACAGAGGCACATTGCTGTGAAAAAGATTTCAAGCATATTATTTTCTTATAGATGAAATTAAATTCTTAAATAAATAAGCCATGTACCATAAGTGCAAATATATACCAAGTAGGCACAACATTTAAGAGTAAGATAAGAATTTATAAGCCATGTACCATAAGTGCAAATATATATTATTGTCTTATGATACAGAGATTGAAAGCCAGCCATGGCATGATCAACAACTAAACACGCAACATCAACTGGTTCAAATGGATGCTTTAAATATCATGCATGACATATGCATGCTAGCAAAACTTCAACATCTAAATTGGTTTTAATAAAGACCCATGAACCTAGGCATGCTTATAAGATTCTTATATTGAGATACTATCATCACTGTAGTTAATGCATTTCATGTTACAGCATGATTCAGACATAAAAGCAGTGGTTTAAATTAGTTGTATTCTCATTAGTTATTCCACAAAAATAGCATATGAAAAAAAAAGAGTGAGAAAACCCTGATTCATCATTCTCCTCCCCATACACTGATTCATCATTCCTCATTATTTTTATGTTAGTAACTGACAAATCCCTGTATTCACAACTCCTAATAGATATGTGGGGATGTCAGTTATATAGGCCCTGTATAATGTGTACAGGTGAAAGAGAAGAATGTTGTTTTCCCCTCTGCTTAGGAGTGAAGCAGATTTTTAAATGACCATATATCATGGTGCACTATGAGTATTCTATTGAAACTCATGTGTTCCTTCTCGAAACATAAATTATTTCCAAAATGCTATCAAGTTCTAACTGAACAATAGTTTGACTTGATAATGACCAACAAGAATTGTAGATTGAAGATTTTTTCATGAGGATAAGAAAAGATCTTCATGTATTCATTTCAACTCAATCACTTCAAAACCACCTTATTTGAAAGTTGTTGAAACACAACCAGGATTTGAAGAAAATTCTACTTATAAAATTATGGAACTTATAAATGAAGTTTTAACACTCAGTTCAATCCTAGTATTAACCAAAAATACCTCTGGCATCCGATAAAATTTCAATTCAGTTTCTATTGGACACCATCCAAGTGTACAATATAGATAGTTTTGACATGTCTTACAGTATCCGAGTGTACCTCAAAGATTTAATGGAGTGTAGAAAGTAAAAATTATTTCTTTAATTGAAAATGAAGGTCAAAGTATGATTATACATACTAAGTGGTTGACTTTGCCGGTCCAGAACATCCTCCATTACTTGAAAATTTTTACAGTCCAATGGGTCTTCTCAAATTTCTGCACAAACCCAAATGAAAGACCTCAATAAACACGCAAACTTCACGGGAATTGTATTGAAATTCCAAACAGAAGTAGAAATTTCGTACATTTCAACAAATATAACTTAAACCAGATTCTTTGCTGGTTTGGTTACTAGGAAATGTCCAGAAAAGTTCAGAAAACCAAATAAAAGATACAAACAAGGAATTACAGTCGGCTCAGATGGAACACCTGACTTATCTCTTCTTCGAGGAAGAAAACGCAACACTTATGGGAACATACCAAAACCCAGGATTAGTTTGATGAGGACAGAGAGATTTCACACTTCCTGTGTTCCCCATCAGTATTGCAGTACAATTCTTTTCCTGAATATCCAATACCTCGATCTAGAGGAAAATAAAAAAGGCAAGGAAAACACAATCACTAAGAAACTGAAAAATAGCACACAGTCAGATCAAGTGAAGACAAATAATCAAGCCCATATAACAGTCCAACCTCTCTAAATAGGAGAACAGAACCCCTGGAAAAAAAATATATCATCTATCAAATAGAAATCAAACAAAACAACCCTAAAAAAAATAAAGTCAGTCGCAAGTCAAAAAATTGCAATCGGTACATAAACCCCAAAAAACAAATTAGCATACAGAGAAAGTGAAATAGATACCTTGGATGGGTCTCTGAAACATTGTTGGATTCGTCACTCGATGCTCGCCAAATCCCTGTACGAAGTAGTCGCCGAATCGACCTCTGACAGAATTGCTCAGAACCCAAACCCTTGAGCCTTCGCAAGGAGGGAGAGAAGAGTTCGAGATCAGAAACGACTGAGAGCCAGCCATAGGGTACAGTCACGACTGAGAGGTCAAGAGCAGAGAGAGAACTTTGTGTGCTTCACGATTTTTTCTTTTTGAGAGTTAAGAGCAGAGAGAAGAACTTTGGGATTTTTGACAGGGAGAGAAGAGAGATAGAGAGAGAGAGTTAGGTTTAAGACTTAGTGAAATTTTTTGAGGGAAAAGGATGAAATTTTTTGGGGGGAGTTGACCTGGGTATAAGGCATCGGTCATTGAAACTTTTACTTTAAAAAAAATACATGAAAGATATATGGCATCAATTCAAATATCGATCGATGCTACTTCCATATAAAGGCATCGACTCAGATTGCCCAATATTGGTTGTGATGTCTTTACACCTCTATGGTCTCGGTTTTTATAAAACTGAAGCCTAAGAGACTAATAGCATCAATTTCATGTTTTCCGATGCCTATTAAGTGTTGCCTAAAGTGAATTTTGGCATAGTGTGGTCGATTCTCGGCAATGAGAAGTTGTCTTTTGGACATGCCTTGTTGAGGTCAGTGTAGTCGACGCAAACTCTCCATTTGCCCTTTTCTTGTTTTGCTACCAGAACAACGTTGGCCAACCACTCCGAGTAGGAGACCTCTTCAATGAAGCCGGCTGCTAGGAGTTTGTCGATCTCGGCTTCAATGATTGCGACCCGCTCTGGGGCGAAGTTGCGTCTCTTTTGTGCCACTGGCTTGCTGGCAGGGTTGACGTGGAGGCGATGGCAGATGATGTTTGGGTCGATGCCTGGCATGTCTGACGGCGACCATGCGAACATGTCCTTGTTGTTCTGGAGGAAGGTGGTCAGCTCCGCCTTCTCATCTGGGCTTAGGCGCGAGCCGATCCGCGCTTTTCTGTCTGGCTGGTCAGGATCCAAGGGTATTAGCTCGACGTCCTCTTCGGGTTTCCATCCTTCTTCAGGGGAGACCTCCGGACGGATTTCCTCGACTTGGTCCTGATGCTTTGATTGCTATAAGGGGATAGCTATCCCCTTCCCCTTCTGGCTTGCTCGGTTGCTAGGAACGGGGTCTGGCTGTTCTGCTCCCTCCAGGTCTGCTTGATTCACAGGGAGGAACTGTGTTGGCTTGCTTTTCTTCAGCCCTTGAGCTGAGCATTTCCTCGCCATTGCCTGGTCGCTGTTGATCTGGCCGACACCGCCCCCAGGAATTGGGTAGCGGATTTTCTGATGAGTGGCGGAGGTGATGGTGTTGATCTTACCAATCCATGGTCTGCCCAGGATGCCATTGTAGGGTGAGATTTCGTCAATGATCATGAATGTTTGTGAGCTGATTACAGGTGGGGAGTAGACGTCGAGATCTATGGTGCCCACGGTAACCGTCGTTGCGCCATTGAAGCCAGTCAGCGACCTGGCTGATTTGTTGATCTTTGCTTCCAAGCCCATCTGTTGGATGACAGTCAACTGCAGGATATTGGCTGCGCTGCCTTCGTCCACATGGATTCGGTCGACCATGGCCTGAGCGATTTGAATGCTGACGACAAGGGCGTCGTTGTGTGGCATGTCGAGGCCGATCAAATCTTTCTTCTGGAAGCCGATCACTGGGTCGTCTTCCGCAGGTGGAAGGTCGGTCGAGACTTGGGAGATCACCGTGGCCTGCTTGATCTTCCTCTTCTTCTCTTTGCTGGTCAGCCCAGACTCTTCGGAGTCGGCTAGGATCGTGTTAATCCTTATGACTTTCTGAGGTGGCTCCTTGGCGGTGTCGCCATCCTCAATCCGTTGGATGGCCTGCTTCGCAATGAATTCCGTGCAGTGTCCTTCTCTCACGAGTTCTTCAAGGTGTGTTTTCCAAGCAAAGCAGTTGTTTGTGGTGTGCCCGTGTGCCCCATGGAAGGCGCAGCATTTTCTGGTATCCCTTTTGTCCGGATCTCCCTTCAAGGGTGGCGGCCTTCTTACCCAAGGTTTGTCCTTCACTTGGGCTAAGATTTGGTGTATGGGGATGGAGAATTTGGTGTAATTCTCTCCTGCCGTCGCGTCCTCTTTTGGGTGTGACCTGCGCTTGTCCTTGTTTCTGTTGCTGAACCCATCGTTCTTTTGGCCTGCCCTCTTGGTTGGTTGATCTTCTTGCTTAGTAGACTTCTTTGCGGCGATTCGATCGTCATCCCAGAGCGCATAACGTTCCGCGGTTGCGAAGACCTCTGCCAGAGTCTGGCTGGGAGCGATAGTCAGCTCGCGGTATAAGTCGTGTTCAGCTGGAAGGCCTTTCTTGAAAGCAGAGGACGCGATCCGGTCGTCACATCCTACGATGTTGGCCTTTTCTGCTTTGAATCTCTTGATGTAATCTCGAAGGGATTCGTCGGACTTCTTGCGTAGGTTGAACAGGTGGTCGGGGTTCTTCTTGATTGTCCGGTAAGACGTGTATTCTTTCGCGAAGACGTATGCCAACTCCTTGAAGCTGCTGATCGACCCAGATGGTAGGGTGTGGAACCAGTCCTGAGCTGCTCCCCGCAGGGTCATCACAAACACCTTGCACATTAACGCGTCGTCGGCTTTGTGGAGGATCATGACACTTTTGAAGTGTTTTAGGTGGCTCTCGGGATCGGAGTCTCCTTTGAAAGGAGTAAACGAAGGCGTCGAGAATCGCTTCGGGGGAGCCGCCTGCTCAATTTCGACAGTGAAAGGCGTGGAGTTAGCTTGGTCCATCTCCTTACTTAGGGCATCTTCGAAGTTCCCGCCGGCTCTCAAGTCTCGTAGTTGGTCACTCACAAGCTTCTTGACGTCTTCTGCACGCATTGCTAGTTGGACACGTGGGCGACCCTCGCGATTCGGGCGACGTTGACTGACCTCCTCATTGATCCGCAAGGTTCGAGCTTCTTGGCTGTGTTGCCTAGGCGGCGTGTTGGTGGACTGCGCTTGCGAGTGATTCTCCGCAGCTTGTCGACGAGAATCGGTCCTTCGAGAGTGAGCAGCGGAGCGCCTTTCCTCGCAATTCTCACCGTGAAGGTTGTCAGGTTGACCTCCTTGGGAGCCTAGCCTTTGAAGAATGTTCCTCGACGAGTGAACAGCAGAGCGTCTTTCTTCACGATCCTCATTGCGATGGTCGTCAGGCTGATCTCTCTGGGGGCCTAGCCCTCGAGGAGCACTCCTCTGCGGGCCTAGGCGGTCGCGGACGTGGAGTCGTGGGCCCTGCCTTCCTCGCATGTCGCTCTGAGTGTGGCTTGCGGATGCTTGTGACATGTTGGCGAGCTGATCACGTTGTTGTCCCTCTCCTTGTCTGCTCATGCCTGCTTGACCTGCTCGGCGCCCGTCGATCTGCCTGTTGGCGCAGTCGTCCATCATTCTCTCTTCGCCCAGTGGTCCAAGGCCAAGGTTTTGAGCTAGATTGATTTGGTTGAGAAGCTGCCTCATCAAATTGTTTTGGTCGTCCATTCTCAGAGCTAGCTGGTCAACTCTCAAATTGAGGTCTGCTTGACTTCGTGGATCGGGAGGAGAGAAGTGTGTGGAGCCCAACTGCATACGGGCTAGGGTTTCATTGGAGGTGTACGCAGGAGCTTGCGTCGAGCGCGGAGGCAATGGAGGGAATTGATGGAGTTGCTCCAAGATCGGGCCTAAGTCGGCGGTGGTGACGAGTCCACTTTGATGGGAGGTTCCACCATGCTCGGCGGTGGAGCCACGAGGGTGGCTAGATCCGGCCAAGGGGCCTTGGGCGACTGCGGTAGCCGGCGCGGTGGTGAGAGGTGGTGGCGCCACCATGTTGATCGCGGGATCATGGGTGGAGTGGCTTTGGGCCGTCGCGGATTGAGCCATTGCGGCGGCTTTGCCTCTCGTCATCTTGCTTCCAACCATGGTTGTTTGGAAGGCTTCGGTGGATTGGAAAATAGGAGGAACGGATTCCTTGAGCACGCTTTGAGTATATCTCGTGCTCTCAATGAAAGCACCAATTTGTGGGAGCCAATTTCCTCCCACGGGAATATTCGCCTAAAGATTCCTTCGTCTTCTCCGCCTCTCTTTCTCCCTGCAAAATGAATAACAATAAGAGGACCACACCCGGGGGGTGTTGGCCAAAGGCCCTCCGATGCCTAAGTCAGTTCAATCGATCTGAAGAGAAACGATAGCTAAAATAAGGTACGGAGTTATATGTGTTTATGGGGTAAACCGGGCGGCCGGAGCCTTATGTAAAAGAGGGAGAGAAAGGAGGTGGCTAGGGTTTCTGAGAGATAATTTCTGCAGAGTTTCAGTAGGAGTTTAGACGTACCCCAACCTTTGTGTGTAGCTAGGTATTTATAGGAGTCTCGGGAGCTAGGGTTTCAGAGGAATAATTCCGTAGATGGAAGGGAATTATTCCTCCCCAATTTGGCGAGATTTTACTTAATTAGGGATTTGATTTATTGATTTAAATCAAATCCCTAATCAGGATAGCAATCAGATCAATACCTAATTTAATTAGGTAACTCCTCCATTAATTGAGAATATTCGTAGGAATTTAAATCAATCCTCAACCTAATTAGGAATCATTCTATTTAATTGAGTAACCCCCAATTAAATTGAATAATTCCTGATTAGGTCAAATAATCCCCAAATGGAAGGAATTATTTGACCTAGGTTTGTGAACTAATTAGGTTCCCACAGATATCTTTCTTGCAAGAAGTGCGGCTACATGACGGTGGAGAAATAATTGGATACAAGATGAATGATATCATTCATGATCTTGCACGATATGTTGCAGGAAAAGAATATGTGGTACTTGAACAGGGTCGGCCACAAAATTGGTCACCAGCAGATATTCGCCACGCATCTGTTGTTTATAGATATGGCGCAAGAATTACAATTCCAGAAACTCTATATGAAGCAGAACATTTGCGAACTCTCTTATTGATCGGAGATTCTGGCTCGTTACAGAACGGAGATAAAATTTATTCAAGTTTTGAATACTTGCGAGTGCTAGATCTGAACAACTGTGATCTTGTTGATTTGCCGAATTCCTTGGGTGACTTGATATGTTTGAGGTATCTTGACTTGTCTCCAAGTTACCTGAAAACATGCAATATCTCTTTTCTTTGCAGACCTTAAACCTAATTTGTTGTCATAATCTTGAATCTTTGCCAATTTTGGAAAGCTTGACCAAATTAAGACATCTTAACTTAAGTGGATGTGTAAGTTTGACATATATGCCTTCTTGTATTAGAAGCTTAGGTCAACTTCAGACATTGCCACTTTTTGTCGCGTCGAAGGGATACCGTGTAAAGGATCGAAGTAGGAGGCATCTATGGTATTCCGGCGGGAATCCCCATCTGCTGTTGGGTTTAAATCTTTATGGGGAGTTGAATATTACTCGCTTGGCAAATATTACTCGCTTTGCGAGTATTACATATGGTGGACGTTGGAATAATCTTGAGTCATTGGGATTATACTGGGGTCTTATTCCGGGATTTAAAGATTCATTCGCCAAACCACCAAATGCCCCAACTGACGTACGTGTCTCAGGATCACATACAGCGCCACTAGCTGAAAAACTTCTTGAATGCCTGCAACCACATGAAAATCTGAAAAATCTAGTTATAAATGAGTACTCAGGAACCAAATTTCCTGATTGGGCTCTCCCAAATCTTGTCGCCGCTGATTTCACCAACTGTAGAAGTTGTGAATATCTTCCAGCCCTTGGGAATCTTCCGCTACTTAAGACACTTTCTCTGCATGGAATGGATGGGGTGAAGAAAATTGGTAGAGAGTTTTATTGTGACAGTACAAACATATGGTTTGCATCACTCGAAGAACTATCAATAAGTGATTTTGCAAACTTGGAAGAGTGGTCAAGTGCAAATGATGGAAATGCATTCCGTAGATTGAAGAAATTAACTGTAAAGAGTTGCCCCAAGTTAGCACATATACCGTTACCTCAGTCCCTTCAACATTTGGAGCTGCGGGATTGTAATCCAACGATGGTGCCCATAGCAGATTTAAGTTTGCTTTCTGTTCTTATTCTTGACAAAATTCCAGACCTAGTGTCTCTCCCGGAAGGGCTCTTTGCATCAGCTAGCCTGTCTTCCTTGAAGATTTTGTCTTGCCCCAAGCTTCATTCAATGCCTTTGCATATGCAAAACCTTGGTTCTCTAAAATCATTGACCATTCGTTGGTGTGGAAAGCTGTCCTCTCTGCCACAAAGTTTGCTGAACCTTAAAGCTCTAGAGTCACTGGAGATCAGTGACTGTCACAGTCTAACATCCCTGCCAAATTGTGGAATTGCAGGTTTGGTTTCGCTTCGAACTTTGTCCATTGAAAACTGCAGTAACCTGACTTCTCTGTCTTCAAGTTTGGAACAGCTCACATTGCTTGAGCACCTGACCATCATGGACTGTCCAAATCTTGGTTCTTTTCCAGCAGGTGTGCAACACCTCACCTCCCTTCGAAGTTTGATGGTTCTGAGCTGTACTTGGTTTGATTCTCTGCCATTGCAAAATGTCAAGACCCTGCACTACTTGGAAATTAGAAGCTGCCCCAATCTAACCTATTTGCCAGAATGGTTTAAGGATCTTAATTGTCTTAGATCTTTGATCATATATGATTGTCCTAATATAAAACTATTGCCACCGGGTTTCAATCTTCTCACTAAACTCCAGACCCTCTCTATTCAAGAATGTCCTGAGCTTGAGGAAAGATGTAGATGCAGTAGCGGTGAGGATTGGTCGAAAATAGCCCATGTCCCACATAAGTACATTGGATCGCCTCAGGTAAGGCGGTCTGGCGAAGCGAGTACATCGGGAAGCTCTTCTGTCCAAGTATCTTCTCAGTAAGAAACTTCTATTTCATGGTCATCAACAATCTATTATCATTATGGTAAGTCATTCCTCCTGGTGTTGTCACTGTTGTGGTGTGCTTTTTTATTTTTATCTTTATAGTGGATTTCTGTATTTCTATGTACAGGACTGTTTTGAAAATCCTCTTTGTATTGTATGGATTTCAACATTAATAAAATTTCAACGTTACTTGTCTTTTTGAATTTTGATTCTGTTTATTTTTGTTTTAAATAATGTATAGTCATATTGCATTGTTGTAGATTTTTGCTTGATAGTTGCCAATTTGCAATGCAACAGCAGAGTCACCAAAAGATGTGACATGGACTTTCAAATTACTGAATTCATGAAAGAAAGCTGTCATAACTGAAAATCTTTGTGCTTTATGCCCTCATCAAATGCAAATTTTGAATAGTTTCTGCTTCGGAATGTGAGTTTTATATGTTTTCGTACAATTCGTTGGATCTTTGTTGCTTGAAAATCTAAGGTGGGTTCGTTTAGGTCCAGATTGATCTGTGGTTAGTTTGTTGCTTGTTTGGCTTTAGCCTTTGATGGAATGTGATGAAATCTAACAGCAGGGCGGAAATTGACTTTTAAAAATAGTTCAAATGCTGAATTTTCTAAACAAGAGGTTAACGGGCAAATTTAAAGTATCAACCAATACGACAGTCTTCTTTTTATTGAATGACAAAGACGAACTTGAACAATGAAGACTAGCATTGACTTTGGTTGCAGCTTGGTCAAGCCATAATTCACCGCAACCAAAGAGCATTGCCATTTGCTTGCCCAGTTGGCCTGCCTCAGCCTCTTTCAGGTAATTCCTAGTACACCTTGCCCTCATCGTCAAGATTAAGTACTATCAGTGTTTTAATCTATTGAAAAGCTTAGTGGAATTACAAATGTAACAGTAATTTTTAAATTTCAGTTAATAAAATGTCCAGCAAAATTGTTTTATTTTGGTCTGCTTCTTCTCCTAGCTTGATGGTACAGAGACAGGAGAAAACAGCGGATCAACTTCCTTTTTTTGTGGCTTTAGGTCCCTAAGTAGTGATTGTTCTTTGCTTTCCTAGTCAAACATGGGGTCCTCTAAGGCTCTAGCCAAGAACAAAGACAGATTTTGGGTTCCACTCACCTTTCCTCCACTTACACTCCTTTTTGTTTTTTTTAAGTACTTTTTATTATAATAAAAAAGGTAGTGTAAATGGACAGAAGAGGAGTGAGAACATACAATTTCCAACAAATAGTGTGTAAATGGACAAAATAGGAGTGAGAAAATCAGCTCCCAAGAAAGAAAAAAAAAGGACAAAAGAGTAGGAACGAACTAAATGCTACTGAGAAAAAGATATTTAACCAAAACAATACAAGAAAAACATATTTAACCAAATCAAGACCAAAACCTTTAACAGATACAACTAAATCAATGCCAAACCCTCCCTAAAAAAAACACAGAAAAAATCAGTGCCAAACCCAAAAACAGAACACATCCCTATCTTACAGCAGCTTCCCGGTCTGACCATAGAATGAACTCGAGGTTAGAATAAGAAAATATCACTTATATTGAAGGGAATTATAGAACCAATAAATGTGAATTGACATCCAATTCAATCTGAGAGTCCCAGTCCTTTCCTGCCATACATAGTACCAGCTCAAGTGCTGTGAAGGCTAAATTCGTTCCACTTAATAATTGACTTTAATTTTTGGATCTTAGATCATTTTCTATTCTGTTCAGATCTTAAATCCTTTTCTATACTCTTCCTCCTTGGTTTGAATGTTAATTTTGTGGAGAAAATTCTAAATTTGCAGGTCCCAATTTATGCCAGAGCTCTGGATCTCAAGCACCTTTTAGATCTGAAGAAAGCAGGTGCAACAGATGCTATTCTGGAAAGTGCAGAGGTATCAGATTAATTGATTGCATTTGTTTGAATTATTGAATTTGACAAGTCGTTTTATGATGCAACTTTGTACCTGACTAAATATTTTAATGCATGCAGACAAGTTTGCAGCTGGGCTCTAAGCTTTTGAAAGGCTTGGAGTTATGTCTGATAATGTGAACTTTCTCCGTCAGCTCTTTCGTGATTCCACGGAGCTGCAAGCTCAAGAAGGAGTGAGCAAAACTGATGATAGAGAATTTAATAGTCTGAAGCCTATGCAGGTACTTGCAAGTATATAATTAACTGCACTGAAGTTACTTTGTTTAATTTTATTGTTCATATTGGTCTTCGGGATTCAGACCTGAACCTGATTGACAGCACTGTACCATGCCATGCATTTTCCTTTCCCTGGTTGAAAATTTTATTAGCTTTTCATTTTGAGATGTTTGTGGATAAACCGATCTTTCAAGAATGACAAGCATTTTAAATGGATTTATGAGAAAGCTATGTTAAGTTTCGCTGAGGCCCGATTTTATCAAGACATCATTCATAAATTATTCACAACACTCTTTGAGTGATTTTTCTATTTAGAATTCGATTTCTGAACTCATATGAACTGTCCATTTGGTTCTGCTAACATGCATTCCTTTCCCCCTAGTTCTCATTGTAATCTCTTGTATAGTCATGGTGGAGGAAAGTTTGAAGACGTAAACTTCTTGCATCTTCAAGTGGAGCTACTGGAATTACTACGTTATTTTTACAATTGGTTCCATGTATATATTCTGGGTTTGCATGCAGTAGGAAAGGACGATAAATATAACTAATGGGTTTGCTTGACAAGGTGAGGGTAGCCGACTTGATTGATGATGCGGTACCCGTTCCATCCACGTCATTAGAAGGAGAATCATGGGGGGCAACCAAGGAAGATAGTTCTTATATCTTGACAATTGAGGGGGATGTGGATGAAGCAAATCCCGAAAACAGTGAGCTCCAACGGTCTGAGCATGCAGAAGAGGAAGGAGTTTCACATAGTGGCTTAGAAACAGAGAACGGTTTTGCAATTAAATCACAAGATGTTGACGGATCAAACTCGTGTAACAACTAAAGATGAAGTGTAGTGTAGTATAGGGGGAAAAATAGTGTAAAGCTTGATTTTTCACTCCAGTGAACTCACAATTCCTTTGAAGGTGTCAAAAACTAGTCTGCTAAAATTTGTTTCAGGAAAAGTAGCAGGGGGTGCTAATTCTTTTTATCATACCACAGGCTTGTATATTTTTTATTCTATTTTATTTTTATATTTTCTGTCAATGCAAGAAATATAAGAAAGTTTTTGTTTCTTTTTCCTTTTGTTTCCCTCTTTCTAATTGTATGTTGTATCCTGAGTTTCAAGGTTGGTTCTTTGATGGGTTCTTGTGCGGAAGTTTCAATATAACTGTCTCATTTTTCTTTGATGAGCTAATTTTACATGTTCATCACATCACCATTATCATTATGTTGGGTTGGGATATATTCACATCACCATTATCATGAAAACATGGCAATCTCTCAGAAATCAATTTTGGATGTCGGGTTGGGATATATTATTGATGACGATGATTTTTTATTTTTCATTTTTATGTGCTTGATGATGATTATTGTTACTGTTTAAGAACAATTATTTTTAGAAATAATTTTAATTTTTGTTGACGTTAGCATCTAATGGACCATTAATTAACTAACGAAAGAGTATTAGATGTAATCAAGTTCAAAGCTCTGGCATTGGCATTGTGATTTATCATGAAGTAGGGTTCATTTTGATAAAAACGCTAAACACAAGGGTATCCGTGTAATTATAGCATGTAAATTACTAGTTTTACAAACCCAAAGCTGAAAAGTGTTGACATGAAGTCAACTTTCCTGGCTTCTCTAAAGTCTAGGCTTCATGAGTTGATCGACCAAATTGAACTTCCACTTCTCTTTCAGACCAACTCCAACAATTCTCATCTCACTGTTGTCAGCCTTGTTTTAGCTGAATTGGTATTTTGTTGCTGCAAGAAATGGAAGCAGCAAACATAGTTTTATCCCCTGCTTTGCAAGTGATCTTTGACAGATTGGCATCCCCAGTCCTACAAAAGGCTGCTGATTTCTTGGGTTTTGATGACAACTTCCGGGGCCTACAACATGCAGTGGAGAGGGCTCAAGCTACTCTTGAAGATGCAGAAGATCAACAATTCACCAGCAGAGCTGTCAGACTTTGGTTGTCAAAGCTCAAGAATGCGGCTTATGATGCTGAGGACGATCTGCACTACTTGACTGCTATAGGAATGGGAGAGAAGGACGACATGACAAAGATATCAGGTATGAATTTTTTCCAACTTAGATACCTTATGCATGCTACCCAAACTGGTGCAGCGCTCCGGGCGTTAGAAGCAACTATAAATGAGGGGCTCAGTGAGTTTAATTTTAAAGCGCCTAGTATGGCAGATGGTCGAACTACCATAAGAGAGACAAGTTCTTTTGTCATCGAGTCAGAGATATGTGGAAGAGAAGATGACAAAGAGAAGTTGGTCAAACTGTTAATATCTTCTGAAGCTTGCCAGGAAGGATATGCAACATGTATTTCAATATTTGGTATTGGAGGAATTGGTAAGACCACTCTTGCTCAATTGGGATATAATGATGACAGGGCAATCCACCACTTTGATGTTAGGATGTGGATTTTTGTCTCTGATGATTTCAATGTTAAGAAGATCATGAAAGCAATTATTGAGTCTGCAACTAAGGATGAATGCAAGTTGTCCGAGATTGACCTGCTTCAGTCTCGGATTTGGAATTTGTTGCACAATAAAAGATATCTCATTGTGTTAGATGATATTTGGACTGAAAACCAGGATGATTGGGACAAACTACGACCTTTGTTCAGAGGGGGTGTTGATGGATGCAAAATCATTGTCACCACCCGCAATACAAAAACCGCATTCATGACAGACTCCCCAAATTCCCCATTTCATTTGAAGGGTTTAGCAGAGGATGATTGCTGGGCTTTGTTCAAGCATAGGGCGTTTGGGCGAACTGAAGAAGAGAAGTATCCCCGGCTTTTGTCAATTGGGAAGCAAATAGTTAAAAAATGTGGAGGTGTGCCATTAGCAGTAAAAAGTTTGGGAAGCTTGATGCGCTTTAAAAGAGAGGAGCAGCAGTGGTTGTTTATGCAAAATAGTGATCTATGGAAACTAGATGCATGCCAAAATAAAGTTTTACCCGCCCTAATGTTGAGTTATATTCATCTCCCATCACATCTTAAACAGTGCTTTGCATTCTGCTCACTCTTTCCGAAAAATTATGAATTCAACAAGCGGAAGTTAATTTATCTATGGATGGCAGAAGGATTAATTCTACAAGGAGGAAGCAAGCGACCAGAAGACATCGGTGAAGACTACTTTGCTGATTTGTTGTGGATGTCTTTCTTTCAAGAAGTCGAATTATGTGAGGGTGTCAGTATAATTGGATACAAAATGAATGATGTCATTCATGATCTTGCACGATATGTTGCAGGAAAGGAATATGTGATACTTGAACATGGTGCCCCACCAAATGGACTAGCACAAATTCGCCACTCCTCTGTGGTTTATACGTATGGAGAAATTACAATTCCAGAAGCTCTATATGAGGAAAAACATTTACGAACCCTCCTATTGATTGGAGAATCCGGCTCATTAAGATCCGTTGGAAAAATGTTTTCGACTTTTGTTTACTTGCGTTCACTGGATCTGAACAGCTGCAATGTTTACAATTTACCAGAATCGTTGGGTATTATGATATGCTTGAGGTATCTTGACGTCTCTTACACACCTATTCGTCTGTTACCTGAAAGCACAAGCAATCTTTGTGCTCTGCAGACTTTAAACCTTTTTGGTTGTCATAATCTTAGGAGCTTGCCTTTCTTAGGAGGCATGACCAGCCTAAGACATCTCAATATAACTGGATGCCAAAGTTTGGACGGGACGGGTAATGGTATTGTATGGTTACGCCAACTTCAGACATTGCCATTATTTGTCGTTAGGCGGGAGATCAATGATGGGTGGAGTCTCAGAGCTCTGCAACATTTAAATCTTTATGGAAAGTTAAATATTATACAGTTGGGGAGAGTTAGAAATGCATCCATAGCACGTTATGCTGGATTGAAGACGAAGGAAAATCTTGAGTTGTTGGGATTATACTGGGGACTGTACAAGGGATTTGAAGGTTTGGACGATTCATTCACTAAACTACATAAAGCCCAACATAAATTAGACATCTCAGGATCAAACATAGGTCCAAGACAGCATGAACCTGATGCTAGAGTGGCCGAAGAAATTCTTGAAGGCCTGCAACCACACAATAATCTGAAAATTCTAGTTATACATGGGTATCCAGGAATCAAATTTCCTCATTGGGCTCTCCCTAATATAGTTTCATTTAATTTGGCCTATTGTAGAAATTGTGAGCATCTTCCTGCCCTTGGAAATTTTCTGCTACTTAAGACTCTTTCTCTGCATCGAATGGAGGCTGTGAGATGCATTGGTACAGAGTTCTATGGTGATGGAACAGACATACGGTTTCCATCACTTGACGAACTATCAATCAGTGATTTTGTGAACTTAGAGGAGTGGTCAAGTGCAAATGATGGAAATGCATTCCCTAGATTGAAGAAATTAACTGTTAAAAGTTGTCCCAAGTTAGCACATATACCCTTATGTCAATCACTTCAACATTTGGAGCTGCGGGATTGTAATCCAACATCAATGTCCACAGCAAATTTAACTCTCCTTTCTGTGCTTGTTATAGAAAAAATTCCAGAGCTATCCTGTCTCCCAGAAGGGCTTTTTGCATCAGCTCATCTGTCTTCTCTGGAGATCTTGTGTTGCCCCAAGCTTCATTTACTGTCTTCGGAGATGGGAAACCTTACTTCTCTGAAATCATTAACCATTCGTTGTTGTGAACAGCTGTCCTCTCTTCCACAGACTTTGCAAAACCTCAAATCTCTGCACTCACTAGAGATTAGTGGTTGTCACAGTATTATGTCCATGCCAGATGGTGGAATTGGAAGTTTGTGTTCCCTTCGGACTTTGTTCATTGAGAGCTGCAGTAATCTGATTTCTCTGTCGTCAAGTTTGGAGCATCTCACATTCCTTGAACACTTGAGCATTGTGAATTGTCCAAATCTTGGTTCTTTCCCAGAGGGTGTGCAACACCTCTCCTCTCTTCGGAGTTTGACTATCTTGAGCTGTCCTTGGTTTGATGCTCTGCCAAATGGGTTACAAAATATCCTGACGCTGCACTGCTTGGAAATTATTAGCTGCCCTAATCTAACAGCTTTGCCAGAATGGTTTGGGAATCTTGCTTCGCTTCGATCTTTGACCATATCTGATTGTCCTAACTTAAAAGTACTGCCACCAGGTCAAAAGCTTCTCACAAAACTCCAACACCTCTCTATTCAAGAATGTCCTGAGCTCGAGCAAAGATGTAGACCAGGAAGTGGCGAGGATTGGTTGAAAATAGCACATGTCCCACATAAGTACATTGGATCACCTCAGGTCAGCCAGTCCGGTGAAGCAAGCACATCGGGCAGCTCTTCTGTTCAAACAGCTTCTCAATAAGCAACTTCTGTTTCATTGTCATCGACAAGCTAGTATCATTATGGTAACTCCTTTCTCCTGGTGTTTGTGGTGTGCCTTTTTTTTCCTTTCCTTCATATTGTTTGCTTAGATGGATAGAGTGACCACAAAGTTTTAATATTCCTTTAGTTGTAGAATTTCATATGTTTGCATACAAAGCTGCTTTGAGAATCCTCTGATTTTCTGTTGATATCATGTTAATAAAATCTCTGTAGAGGACACTTTTTCTGAAAATTGTTAGTGGACACTTCTGTTTTGATGGGAAGAGGTGAACAAAGAATAGTTTTCTGAGTTACGAAACGGGATGAGAACAGGTAGTTATATGGCCCTTTCAATATTAGTTAAGAACGCATCAAAGCAGCCATATACAATTAGTTTAAAAGCCCAGGTTATATGTCATTTTTTTTTACTGTCCATAAATGAACACATTGCCCAGGTTTTAAGTCTTAAGAACAAGAAATAATTTGTTTCTAAAATAAACTAAAGGGTAAAGCATAAAACCCAGATGAAGAACTGAAATTTAGATTAGAAAATTTTCGGTGGAAAGAAAAAAAAAGAACTTGGGTTCTCAAAGACACAAAATCGTCTCCTTGGCCTCTCTTCTTTAATAAATTGGCAGACTTAGATACAGTCACTGCAATATATCTTTGCAACTCTTCCAGAATGGCTTGAGGAACAAATCCTGCTTGTCCTAATTTAGATATATTGCCACCAGTTTTGAAGCTTCTCATTGAACTCCAGTACCTCCCTGTTCAAGAATGTCCCAGCTTGAGTGATGCAAGTGCAAAATTATTAAGAAGCAGGTAGTTGAAAAGATACACTCAAGCCATGTGCTTGGTGTTGGAAAAGCCAAGCAATCTTTTATGTTTCGTTTATTTTGTTCGTAATTAAGCAGTTGTTCGTTGTGTTGATTAAGTTAACACAGGAAAACTTTGTAATTCTATATTTTTAAGAAAAATTTGTAATAGTTAGAGTTTCTAGGGTTTTTATGTTTATTATTTTGAAGAGTTGAGTGTAGTCGTCATTTTTATCATATTATCCAAAAAATTCAAGACCTTTCCCCAGTTTTTGGGTGGATTCCCTACATTCTTATTTCTATATTTGATTTCCCACTCCCTCAAAATATAGCTTTGTATATGTAGTTGTATGTATAAGTATGTATACAATCCCATTCTTTTGAGAGATGGCTCAAATAATTATATATAACATAGCTTCAATTGATGGATCCCACCCTTATAGGCTCCACCACGCATTGTATTTTAAGGATCAACCGTCTATTTTTCAAGCATTCGTGAAAGATTATGGCTCAAATTGCCTAAATTTTTGCAAGAATGATTACTCTTATTTTTAGTTTTCACTTTTTTGTTACAAACAGAGGCGAAACACATGGGAGAAAAGAATGATAACAAGGGTGGAGGAAGGGTGGTGGGAAGGATGTGGAAGAAATTTACATGTTTCGGTACACAAAATTGAACTTACTTAAAATTGTTTTCAGTTCTTAGTTTTCATTTTGTATGTTATCCATGTACATTTCTTCTATATCTTTCCCGCCATCCTCTCTTTTCACCATTCCTTCCCTCCAGTGGCGGATCCAGGAAATTTCCTTCCAGGGGTCAACATCTAAATGTTAAAAAAAAATTGTACGAAATATACTCATAAGAATAAAACGATAATATTATAATTCATAATTAATTAAAAAAAACCACATTACAATTGTCCACGACGAGTTTTCATATTCTGAAAACGTAGCATTACAGTTTCATTATCAATACAAGCAAACACATATTTCTCAATATAAACAAGTAAGCTATCACTCAACCATTGATCTCCCATTCGGTTGCGCAGTGGACCTTTCACAATATTCATAGCAGAAAATGCTCTCTCCACAGAAGCAGTTGCAACCGGTAAAGTTAAGGCTAATGTGAGAAGCAAATAAACATAATTATATGTTCTATGCAACCCTTTCTCCACCATTTTTCTTGCAAGGCTACCAATCCCTTTCAATTGAGAAAAATGGGTCATCGTACGCATATGATTAATATAAATCTGAAGTTGATCTTCAAGTGCCAAGAGATCCCGGGGATTAAAATCTTGAGGATAAAATTCAGCAAAACGAAGTACCTTTTGTTTGTCAAAAGCTATGAATGAATCATCCGGACTCAAACATGTCAAACAAAGAAGTAACTCAGTATTTTCCTCATTGAAGCGATGATTTAATTCCGCAAGTTGCCACTCAATGATTTGAATAAAGATGTCCACACGATAATGATGGAGGTGTGTTATTATAGGAGCTCTCCGATGTGATCTCCATTGAGCTACATATGCATCATCCATGTTTGGAACAAAGATATCATGTTGGCCACAAAAGGAAGATACTTGATCAAGCAAGGCTTCAAATGCATTCTCTCTCATGTGTTGTAGTTGATCCTTGCAAACTTTGA
This sequence comes from Prunus avium, assembly GCF_965620075.1. Lineage (NCBI taxonomy): Eukaryota > Viridiplantae > Streptophyta > Magnoliopsida > Rosales > Rosaceae > Prunus > Prunus avium. The sequence continues at coordinate 26,057,243 of NC_142291.1, forward strand.
CTAAAGTCATTGCATTCCCAATATCTTGGTCTTTCCTTTGTAATGCTTGTGACAAGTCATTTGTGGCTCCCAATATAGATCTCATGAAAAATAAGTGAAATACAAACTCAAAATATTGTATTCCTCTCAATGACCTATTTGCTTCACCTAGATTATCAGTGGAGCCATCCTCAATAATCAATTTAAGCACTTTCACCACAGATTTAAACATAGAGATTATACTAAGTAATGTACCATAATGTGAGTTCCAATGTGTATCACCGGGACGCTTGAGACAAGTTTCTTGATTTAAGCCTCGCCCTGTTGGAAAAGTATCCTTTTCAAGAGCTTCCGTGATATCTTTTTGTAGTTGATCTCTAAGCATGTCACGACGCTTACATGATGCTCCAACAATATTTACCAAGCTATTGCAAGATGTGAAGAAAGTGGCAATATTAGCATTTCCCTTTGCCACGGCCACAAGAGCTAATTGAAGTTGATGTGCAAAACAATGAATATAATAGGCACAAGGATTTTCTCTCAAAATCTGAGTTTTAAGACCATTGAACTCACCCTTCATATTACTTGCTCCATCATATCCTTGTCCTCTTAGCATGGAAATGCTCAATTTCTCTCTTGAAAACAATGTGTCAATAGCCTCCTTGAGTGAGTTTGAAGTAGTGTCACTAACATGTTGAATGCCCACAAACCTCTCAATTACATCCCCACTTTTATCCACATAACGAAATACCACGGCCATTTGTTCTTTTACTGACACATCACGTGATTCATCAACTAATAAAGAGAAGAAAGCACCATCCATATCCTTAATGATTTTCTTAATAGTTTCAGTGGCACAAGCATTCACAAGATCTTTTTGAATTGTTGGAGCTATTAACTTGAGATTCCCGGGAGCATTTTCTAACACAACGGCTTTAACTTTCTCATCATGATCAGCAAGAAATTGTAAGAGCTCCAAATAATTCCCCTTGTTGCTTGAAGTATCACTCTCATCATGCCCATGAAAAGGAAGACCTTGTCTCAACAAAAATCTCACGCAATCAAGAGAAGCTGTCAAGCAAATACGATAATCAATACGAGCTTGCTCTGATTGCTTTATCAAAACTGTTCGGATGTGTTGCTTTTGATTCATAAGATCCACACAATTTTGTCTGGATTGATTATGAACACTTCCAGCAGCTCCAACATGTTGCCTAATTTTATCTTTCTTCTTCCAATTCCTAAAACCCATCTCTGTGAAGGCGTCGCTACACCCTTGACCAATTCTGAAATTGGATTTGAAGAGATAACAATAAAGGCAAAATGCAGCATCTTTACTAATACTGTACTCCAACCAGTCAAACTCATCAAACCACTTGACATTAAAGCGTCGATCATACCCTGAAAGATCAGTTTGTGGAAATGTGTGATCTTTAGGCTGACATGGACCCTTTTGTAGATATGCTCTTTGAACTTCGTCTCGAATGTTAGGATCATAATCCAACATTTGAGGTCGAAGTCCAGGGTCTGCAATAAGATTAGCCAAGATAGCTTGCAACTCACTTTCTTTCGAACTATCCACATCTGTTGAAATACCCATATCTGTTGAAATACCCACATCTCTCGAACTTGAACTACCCACATTATCCAAACTAGAAGTAGTTGATGCGAACCTTCTCTTAAAGTAGCGTTCCATAACTGTATTGGTGGTAGAAACAACCAATCAAGCATCAACAATATAAAAAAAAAAACCCTAACTTATGCAAACTAATCTAACATAAAACACTAATTTATTCAAACTAACTAACCAAAACCAAAACCCCTAATTTATTCAAACTAACCGAGAGATATAATCTAACATAAAAATAAAACCCTAATTCATTCAAACTAACTAACCAAAACCAAAATCCCTAATTTATTCAAACTAACATAAAAGAATAGCTCCAAATAATTCAAACTAACAAACCAAAATAAAACCTCAATAACAAACAACAACAACAAATCAAGAAAAACACAAACATATAAGTTATAACAATCCTTCCTTACTAATTAATTAAAGCATAAAGAAATTAGGATAACATACTTTCAAATTGGAGGGACAAATCCACCTTTGAAATCAAATTGAATTTGGGGGTCAGTCACTTATGTAATTTGCAGCTGCACCACCGCCACTTTGCTGCCGCCGCCGCCACTTTTCTGCCGTCACACCGCCGGATTTTGGGGGAAGGAACTGAAGGTTGGGTTGGGGATTTAGGGTTGGGAAGTTGAGAGGTGAGAAATGAATAAAACTCAATTGGGGAGGGGGAATTATCGGGCAAAACAGAAACAGCAGCTTGCTGCGTTTTTTTCATTTTTTTTTAAATTTTAAACTTATGCCAAAACGACGTCGTTTTGGTCAGGTTTAAAAAAATAAAAAAAATAAAAAAAAACTTAAGTAGAACGACGTCGTTTTGACGTCGAGCGAACAAAAAAAAAGAAGGCGCGCGCTGCGCTTCTTCTCCAGCAGCACAGAGCTTGCCCCTTTGGGGCACCGCTCTAATGGAGGATTTCAGAGGTTGCAGGGGTCAATTGACCACCCTTGCTCCTCTGTGGATCCGCCCCTGCTTCCCTCATTTCTCCATGTATTTCCCCTTTTCTTCAACAAAAATCAAAACTGAACACTAAAAGAGGCGCGCAGTTTTTGAAACAATGACGATGAGGGCAAGGTGTTCTGCGAATTACCTGAAAGAGGCTGAGGCTGAGGCAGGGCAACTAGGCAAGCAAAGCGAGCAGGTGTACGGCCTTCAGTGGGTGCTGACAAGTGATGTTATGGGAAACCAAATGACAATGTTATGGGCATCCCCAGAGAGAGGAAGAAGAAGAAGGAAAAAAGAAAAAGAAAAAGAGACGGAGGGAGAGATGAAGAGAAGAAGAAGAAAAAAAGAGAGAGGAATAGATGGAGACAGACGGAAAGAGGAAGAAGGAAAAAGAGAGAAAAATAGAGAGACAGGCGGGCCCAACAAAAGGCAAAGGTTTTTTTTTTTTTTTTTTTTTTTTTTTTTTTTGGTCTGAACCATGAGGTGGTCCTGGATGGGCCCCAACTATGGGTGGCACCTTTAAGCCTTAACCACAACCCAGACTAATCCCCACTCACACCGGGTCGACCCGTAAGGGGTAAAGTGTTGGCCAAAGTGGTGACTCCGTACGAGAGCAGGGATCGAACCCTTGACCTCTCTTAAGGAATGAGAGTGCCGAACCACTCACACCAACCACCTTGGTTTAGGTTTTTTTTTTTTTTTTAACTTCCTATAAATTATATATTACTTATAATTATATGTATGTTTTAATTAATATAGAAAGAGAGAGTTTATGTCTCATGTAATTAAACGTATGTTTAATCTTGGTTTGTATAAATATAACTTGATGTTTGATCTAGACAATTAGAATACTACAATTGTTAAGCCCTATTTAATATACTTATTTTATAAGTGACGTTTATGTATAAAATTAATTATATAATTAAATGTTTAAATTAAGATAGTTTAAAAGTTCAAAAAATACATGCATGCATAGACTACAAAATGGAATAGTATTATACTCCCTATATTTGGATATAAAACAAACACATATGCATTTTTGTCATATTCAAACAAGTATATTTGTCAAAAATATATAGTCTTAAAGTTATATATTCTTAATTATCATGATTTATATTTTTGTTAGGTTATAATAACCACACATATTATATTTAAACAAGCATATTGGCCAAAAATACATGGTCCTAAAGTAATATATACTCATATAAATATGCACATATATGTATATATAATAAACTTTTAGTATATATAGGCATGTGTCTACTTCTTATGTATACATGTATGTATGTGTGCTTTATATATACGCATACATTATAACCAAAAATAGATAGACACATATATAGAATACATAAGTATACATGCATTTTTGTTATATAGTATGTTTGGATATAATAACCACACATATGCATTTTTGTAATATTCAAATAAGCATGTTAGCCAAATTAAAAACAATGCAATTAAAAGTATAAAATCATAATATGAAACATATATAGGACTTATAAACTAAAAATAATGCTATTAAATCATAAAATATTATTATAAACTCTGAATTTTTCAGAAATAATTGGAAAATTCGGATCGGAATTGGTTCGGAGAACTTTAGAAATTTTCGGAATTTACAGATACATTCCGATTCCGATTGGAATTTTATCCGAAATTTTGGATTTTGCACTTTCAGATATTGGAGGTATCAAAGTCGGATTTTTTTGGAAAATTTTGAACCGGAATCGGTCGGAATCGGATTTTTCAATCCAATTTACAATTCAAATATGATTTCTGTTCCCAACTTCTTCAGAAAATACCTAAAATAATACGAAGAATTTGAAAATGTCATATATGCCTTCATTTAGAATTTAAAATGGTCTTGGCAATTCTCAGATTTCTTGCCAAAATTATATCATTAAACCGAATTTGTTTTATTAAATTTATTCCCATTGTTCTTAAATGTTGACCTAAGTTTAGCAACATAATGAAACATGACTAATTCACTCATAATGAAGACCACCTTTTTACAAATAAAACTTAACTTGGAATGAATACAGTCCATTTAACTTCAAAATTTGCAAGGCACTTTATAGTGTCCTAGGTCTGCAAGAGTATCTCATTCTATACCATATACCATATAACAAAGAATCATGCACACTATGTGACATTAAGAGGAAAAGAATGACGAGAGATAGGAGTTAATATCACTTGGGCTTCTCAAATGTCAAATGTAAGAGAACAAGTAATGGTTTCTAATATAGCATCACCAAGAAATGAAAGAAGAAAGCATATGTGGTTCAGGCTCTCCTTTCCTACCCTATAATTCTCAAAGGAGTAAACTTTGCCGACAGACAAGAAAGAAACAAATATCTATCTCTAGATTCTCCACCATGAAGCAAACAAGAAAAGTAGGCACCAATGTAGGTCGGGGTCGGTGGATGTAAGACCTTGACTTTGAGTCAAGGCCCTCTAAAGCAAACTATTAACCAAATTGTAATTCTCTTCAGATCCATTCCATTTTCCAGATCCAGATCCAACTATTCTCATCATCTCAGCCTTGTTTTGTTTTGCTGTTGTTGCTGCTAGAAGTGGAAGCAGCAAACATAGTTTTATCCCCGAATTTTATTTTGTCTATTTTTGTATATGACTTATAGGAAGTCTTCTAATTTATTTTGTCTATTTTTGTATATGACATATTTTTGACACAAAAATTTCTCTCCTTTCCTTGTAATTCAAGTCATTGTTTGCTTCATATAAACCAAAATTCAATGTTTTTGACAATAAGGAAACAAGCAAGAACTCAATGTTCTTTTCTTGCTGAAAAACCTCTCATCCAATATTGTAACTTTTTTCCAGTTTTGTTGGTATGATTTCCAATTGACGTGAAGCTGCTTGTTCAAATTGTCTGAATTGAGAAATATTCAGACAAACACTCATCTTTATTTGCTGTTGGTTATTTTTGCTATTTTTAAAAATGAATAAAAACTCTGGCTTGTTTTGGTTTCAACTTTTTGTACTAGGGAAATATTGAAGTCCTTGTGGTGTGTTTTTCTCTCTTAATTTAGGAAAATTCTACAGTCCTTTGGGAAAATTCTACAGTCCTTTGGTGCGTTGGTACACAAAAGGATATGGGCCCTTGGATTGAGATTAGTGGGATATGGACTAATCTACACCCTTGGTATGGAAAACCGGGAAACCTGGTATTAGAGGTAAAGAGGTTTATTAAACATTAAAATATGTTACAGTCCAATTGGCAAATCGATACCCCTCAATTGGCAAATCGATACCCACCAATTCACAAGCCTAGACAATACTTGTCATATGATAGACACTGTTACATATATCAATCATGATCAAAGAGAAAAAGATGAAAAGAGAGAGAAATATCTATCTCCAGATTCTCCACCATAAACCAAACAAGAAAGTATGTACGTAGAAAAGCATTCTTCCTCTCGTGAAGTGGGGGTCGGTCGGTGAAAAAGTGTCGTCCTTGGATTAAAGCTTTTCAAAGAGAACAGTGATTTGGATGACAAAGGTAAAGCTGTATGAATTGAAAGACCTTGACTTTGAGTGTGAATCACATATTTACTGGCTTTGATGGGAATTAAGTAAAGACAAAGAAAACTAATGAATGAGAAAAATATAGGAAAAGAAAAGGAGAGGATTGAGCTCAAGAAACGTAAGGTGAAAAGCATAGGGAAATTAAGTACATACACCAGATGCATTCAAATACTTTAGTTGCCATCAGCATTTCTGTACTTATTTCCAGACCCTAGAATTAACAAAAGAGGGTGGAAATAATGAGCGAAGACAAAAAGATGAAAAGAGATAAACAAATATCTATCTCCAGATTCTCCACCATAAACCAAAACAAGAAAAGTACGTACGTAGAAAAGCATTCTTCCTCTCGTGAAGAGAGAAGGTGGGGGTCGGTGGAAAAGTGTCGTCCTTGGATTAAAGCTTTTCAAAGAGAGGGTCCATCAACATTTCTCTACTTATTTCCACACCCTAGACTTTATTTTCTATTTGTTTAGCCCTAGACTATTACATAGATGTGTCACTCGTTCTTTTTTTTTTTTTTCAAATGCTCACTCATAGCTTAGGATTTAGGCCAGAGACCCAAACCCCAGTGCTAAACTAGCTCTTAAAGAACGATTTTAAACATTAACCAACCATAAATTATATAAGTCATGGTCTCCGAAACCATACGAAATCCGACACTAGTAAGGCCATCTCCAATCATGTTGCGATTAAACTCAAATTTCCACCCTCCAAAATATAACTATTAATGTATTTTCAGAACTTAATTTTTTTTTCTTTCCGTCCAACCTTGAAGACTCAAAATTCTGAGTCCGCAACTTCATTAAATTGTTTAAGAATGATTAACCCCTAAATTTTTTTTTCTCATTAATTTTTCTTGACATTATTTTTGTTTCAACATTCATAATTTAATTTTCTAAACATTTTAACCTAAAAAACTTAAAATTCCAAAACATAATAGAATTTCACATAAAAATAAAAACAAATACAACATTTTATTTCATGGACTTTGAAAGTAAAAACAAGTAGCACACGAATAATTTGAACCCTTCATTGAAGCCATTGCCATAATTGTCTTCCATTTTTACTTTTACTTTTACTTCATTGGATTCCTTTATCCTCGTTCAATAATGTTATGAACTTTTCCCACCTCCACTTGTGTTCTTCAATTATTTTTTGAACCCTTTCCTATCTCATATTGTCTTGTTTCAATGATGTTCTGAACCATTGCTCATCTTTGTCCATCTTACTTTATTGGATTCCCTTATCTTTCCCTATATTTTCCTATCTTCATTCAATTATTTTCTAAACCATTTCCCATCCAAATTTGACATTTTTCAAATTTCCTTCCCCCAAAATACATGGGTTGGAGAAGAATTTTGGACTCAAAACTAAAAATTTGGGTTTCCACCCAATGGTTGGAGATTGTCTAAGCCCTAGTAACTCGTAATAAAACTTAAAGATTTCTGTAATTGTATCAGGGCTAGAAACGAAAACCCCACTTGGAAGTTTTCAATAATTCTTTAAAAAAAAATATATGAAGGTGCTTGGTTTGGTGGTTTCCTAATAAAAAAAAAAGTTAAAGAAGGAAGTTGAAATTTTGCTCCTTCTAGTGGCCCTGTATTTGGACGTTTGTGCTTGTCAGAGTATAATTGGGTAGGAAGTTTTCAAAGAGGGGGGCCAGGCTAATAATAATTCTCTCATAGATCCCGACTCATCATAGATCCTGACTCATCAACCAAATGAACTTATCCTCTTGTTCAGTTCCATTCCATTTCCAACTCTAACCAAACTGAACCAGACATTCTGATCTGAGCCTTGTTTTGGTTAAACTGGTTTGTTGGTGCTAGATATGGATGCAGCTGTAGGCATCATTTTGTCCCCGGCTTTGCAAGTTCTCTTTGACAGATTGGCATCTCCAGTCCTACAAGGGCTTGCTGATAGATTGGGTTTCAATTACAACATATTCCAGAGCCTGCAGCATACCTTGGTGCGGGCTCAAGCTACTCTTGCAGATGCAGAAGTGCAGCAATTCACCAACAAAACTGTCAGACTTTGGTTGTCAGACCTCAAGAACGCAGTTTGTGACGCTGAGGATCTTCTTGACGTCTTTACTGCTAAACAAACCGCCATGATTGATGAAGCCTTTGGTGCGCAGACATTAGACAGCTATGCAGTTCTTACTGACAAAGTCAGAAAGATACTCAAGAAGTTAGAAATGATTGTGGGTGAGGGATCTTCGAAGTTGAAAATTAGAGATACCCAGCCAATATCAGATCAACGATCAGATCAAAGGGAGACGAGCTCTTTCGTCGACTCAAGGATTCATGGACGAGAGGATGACAAAGAGAAGTTAGTCAACCTATTACTGTCTTCTCAAACTAATTATCAGGAGGGTTATTCATATGCGACATGCGTTCCAATCATCGGCATCGGAGGAATTGGTAAGACCACTCTTGCCCAAATGTTATATAATGATGAGAGAGTTATTCAACACTTTGATGTTAGGATGTGGATTTTTGTCTCTTCTAATTTCAATATCAAAAAGATCATGAAGACAGTTATTTCATCCTTAACAAGTGATGAATGCAAGTTGTCGGAGATTGAACTACTTCAGTCTCGGGTTTCACAATTTCTGCAGAAGAAAAGATATTTGATTGTGTTAGATGATGTTTGGACGGAAGACCAGGATGATTGGGACAAACTAAAACCTTTGTTTAGAGGGGGTGTTGATGGATGCAAAATCATCATCACTACCCGCAGTAAAAAGGTTCCATATATGATGGACTTCCCAAATTCCCCAATTTGTTTGAATGGCCTGACGAATGATGATTGCTGGACATTGTTCAAGCAACGGGCTTTTGCACAAGGAGAAGAAGCAAAGTATCCAAACCTGTCACTGATTGGGAAACAGATTGTCCAAAAATGTGGAGGAGTGCCATTAGCAGCAAAAAGTTTGGGAAGTTCAATGCGCTTGAAAAGAGAAGAAAACCAGTGGCTGTCTATGCGAGATTGCGAACTTTGGAAATTAGATGAAGACCAGCATAAAGTTATGCCTGCCCTCATGTTGAGTTATCATCATCTACCACCCCATCTTAGAGAATGCTTTGCATTCTGAGCAATATTTCCAAAAAATTATGAATTCAAGAAGCAGAAGTTAATTCATTTGTGGATGGCATCAGGCTTACTTCTGCAAGATGGAAACAGGCGACCAGAAGACATTGGTGATGAATACTTCGCCGATTTGTTGTGGTTGTCTTTCTTCCAAGAAGTAGAGATTTGCAATGGCGGCAGCTCAGTTGGATACAAAATGAATCATGTTATACATGATCTTGCACGATATGTAGCAGGAGATCAACCCCGGATGTTTGAACATGGTGCGGCTCAAATTCGTCACGCATCTGTTGTTTACAAATATAGGGCGATTGGAATTCCAGAAGATCTATTTGAAGCAAAACATCTACGAACTCTCGTATTTATTGGAGAATCTGGCTTGTTAAAAAACCGAAGTATGTTTTCAAGTTTTGGATACTTGCGTGTGCTAGACCTGAGCAGTTGTGGTGTTTCTGATCTGCCGGAATCATTGGGTGGCTTGATATGTTTGAGGTATCTCGACCTCTCTTACACACCTATCACCGTGTTACCTTACAGCACAAGGAATCTCTGCTATTTGCAGACTTTGAATCTATTTGGTTGTCAGAATCTTAAACGGCTGCCAAGCTTGGAAATGATGACCAGCCTAAGACATCTCAATCTAGTTGGATGTGTAAGTTTGTCTTCTATGCCTCTTGAGATTCGTAGTTTGCGACAACTTCAGACATTGCCATTGTTTGTCGTCAACAGGGTTCCTCGGGCCCTTAATACGCTGGAAGGTTTGAATCTTTATGGCAAGTTGAATATTACCTGTTTGCAGAACGCAAGAAATGCAGCCGAAGCACAATCAGCTGGGTTGAAATCGAAGGAAAATCTTGAGTCGTTAGGATTATATTGGGGATTAGATTGCGGATTTGGAGATGTCTACAAATCGTTTGGGAAGCCTAAAGCCCGACCTTATAAAATTAACAATGTTGATTATATTGCCTTGCGACCCCTACAACAGCCTGATCCTGTGGAAAAAATTCTTGAAGGGCTGCAGCCACACAAAAATCTGAAAAGGCTAGTTATAAATGGGTACCCAGGAATCAAATTTCCTTGTTGGGATCTCCCAAATCTCACTTCCGTTGATTTCACCAACTGTAAAAGTTGTGAACATCTTCCAGCCCTTGGGAATCTTCTGCTACTTAAGACACTTTCTCTGCATGGAATGCATGGCGTGAGGAGCATCGGTACAGAGTTCTATGGTGACAGTACCGTCGGTACGGACATATGGTTTCCATCCCTCGAAGAACTATCAATTAGTGATTTTTCAAACTTGGAAGAGTGGTCAACTGCAAATGATGCAAATGCATTCCCCAGATTGAAGAAATTAACTTTGAAAGGTTGTCCAAGGTTAGCACATATACCGTTATGTCAGTCCCTTCAACATTTGGAGCTGCGGGACTGTAATCCAACGATGATGTCCATAGCAAATTTAAGTTTGCTTTCAGTGCTTGTTCTAGAAAAAATTCAAGGCCTGGTCTCTCTGCCGGAAGGGCTCTTTTCATCACCTTATCTGTCTTCTTTACAGATATTGTCTCTCCCCAAGCTTGGTTCACTGCCTTTGGAGATTGGAAACCTCACTGCTCTGAAATCATTGACGATTCGTTGGTGTGATGAGTTATCCTCTCTGCCACAGAGTTTAAAGAACCTCAAAACTCTGGAGTCACTGGAGATTAGTGACTGTCACAGTCTACTAACCATGCCAGATGGTGGAATTGCAGGATTAAGTTCCCTTCGAACTTTGTCCATTGAGAATTGTAGCCATCTGACCTCTTTGTCATCCAGTTTAGAGCATCTTACATTCCTCGAGCACTTGACATTTATGTATTGTCCAAACCTTGGTTCTTTTCCAGAGGGTGTGCAACACCTCTCCTCACTTCGAAGCTTCACTATCTCGAACTGTCCTATGTTTGATTCTCTACCAAGTGGGTTACAAAATAGCCGGACGCTGCACTGCTTGGAAATTAGTAGCTGCCCCAATCTAGATGCTTTGCCAGATTGGTTGGAAAATCTTGCTTCACTCAGATCTCTGACCATATCCGATTGTCCTAATTCAAGAGTATTGCCATCAGGTCTGAAGTCTCTCACTGAACTCCAGCACCTCTCTATTCAAGAATGTCCTGAGCTTGAGGAAAGGTGCAAACAAGGTATTGGTGAGGATTGGTTGAAAATAGCCCATGTCCCATATAAGTACATTGGACCCTCCAGCGAGGCAAGCACATCGGGCAACTCTTAGTTTGGAACATCCGTTCAGTACAAAACTTTTTATTTCATCTTCATCCTCAAGAGTGTTATTGTTATAATAATCATCATCCGTCCTGGTGTTTTGTGTGGTGTGGCCCTTTGGCTTTGTTTATGTTGTTTTTCAGATGGATGGAGTGTCCACAAAGTTTCAATATTTCCTTTTGCTGTAAATTGTAATTTGGGATTTCTATATTCCTATGTGTGCACACTGGCTGCTTTGAGATCCTCGGGTTTTGTACTTAAATCATCTTGATAAAATCTGTGTGTTTTTCATTAATATTACTAGTCCAATTGTCTGCTTTCTGAATTTTAACTTTTCTTCTATTTTCCTTAGTTTTAATTAAGTTTAAGTCATGTTCTTCTAGATTATTGCTTGATATGGTTGCTAACGTGATGCTAACGGCAGTGTTAACAAGAAATTGGTGTGTGCTTATATTACTAGTGGTGAAGATATGGGCTTAGCCCAAACACTGCCAAATTGTTGAGTTCAAGAAAGAAATTTCTCGTGGTGAAGAGCATGAGCTTTGGTGCTCACCAATATGACTGCATAGGAAACAAGGGGTGATCGGATAGGTCATAGAAAGAAACACTACTAAGCTAGTTGGTACCATTGTGGGTTTTTTTTTTTTTTTTTTGGTTTTTTTGTGGCCAAACAAATGCCAAACCAAAGAATATAGTTATACAACATGTTACATCATCTGTAGACTTTATAAATAATAAGGGGAAAAGTTTATACACAATGCTTTATGTAAGTTAATTACAATTTTTACAAACACCCCAATCTTGATATAAGCATCCAATGTTCATTTATTTTTCTGAAAAAAAAAAAAAACAAATTTACTCATACAAAGTAGCTGGTGTGGAAACTGATTCCTTTAATTATTTATTCTGTGTTTCATTAGATAAATAAATTTAAGGAAATGCAGAATTGCTCTGTGTCAAAACTTATGCAATAGTCCACAAAAACCTCGTTGGCAATGCCAAAATCGTCGCTAAAACTAGTCGCATTAATATGAGAATATTGAGGTTTTCTTGCTCGAAATGCATGAATTGGAACAACAAAATAAATCCTGTGAGCTCAACTCCTAAAAGTCTTGGTATTAGACCGCTGGCTCCTTGTTCTTTTCAAATATATGAAGAAATTGTAACCAAAACAAGTTGAGAAAAAATGGGTATTGGTTGATCTTATTTGCCTAGTAACCTACAATCTATTATTGGACAAACCATGAATGTCTTGTAGTTTTCTTCAATTTATATGAAATATGTATGCTCTCTTGTTCTTCTTGTTTGTAGTTGGCTTATTCAGTCATTTTGGGATCATGTTCAGAATGTAATTTTAACAACTCATGCAAAAAGAAGACAAATTTAGGTTTCTATAGCACCTACCTTGGATTTTACAACATCTTTGGAAACAACAAGGTATTGGGGAAGAAACAAAATGGCTTAAAGGCGAGAGAGAAGGAATTCTATCTTTCTGGCTGGTGCTTTGCAACAATTTTCTTTCAAGTGAATTTGCATTTCCACTTTCATTTCCAGCCTTTCTCATCTCATCTGAGCCTTGTTTATTGAAATGGCTGACCTAGTTTTATCCCCTGCTTTGCAAGTGATCTTTGACAGACTAGCATCTCCAGTCCTGCAAAAGTTTGCTGATATCTGGGATTTCAAGGACAACCTCCAAAGCCTACATGAAACCTTGCTGCTGGTTCAAGCTACTCTTGAAGATGCAGAAGAGCAACAACTGACCAACAAAGCTGTCAGACGTTGGTTGTCAAAACTAAAGAATGCAGCTTGTGATGCTGAGGACCTTCTTGACTTCTATACCTCTAGAGAAACTTTAATGAGTATAGAACATGTATATGGTGATTTTCCTTCCCAAATTAGAAGAGGTACAGATGCTGAAAAGATTAGAAAGATGCTCCATGTGTTGGAGAAGACTGTAAAAGATGGACTCTTTAAGTTTAGACGGCCTACCGTCGTAAATCGTCAATCCACCATAAGGGAGACAAGCTCATTTGTGATCAAGTCAGAGATATATGGAAGAGAGGATGACAAAGAGAATTTGGTCAAACTGTTACTATCTTCTCAACATTGCCAGGAATTGGGATACGCAGTTTGTATTCCAATAGTTGGTATTGGAGGAATTGGTAAGACAACTCTTGCTCAATTAGCATATAATGATGAGAGGGTGATTCAACACTTCGATGCTAGAATGTGGATCTTTGTTTCTGATATTTTCAATGTCAAAAAGATCATGAAGACAGTTATCGAGTCTGCAACGAAGGAGGAATACAAGTTCTTGGAGATTGACCTACTTCAGTCTCGGCTTTGGCATTTGCTACATAACAAAAGATATCTCATTGTGTTAGATGATGTTTGGACTGAAGAGCATGAAGATTGGGATGAACTGAAGCCTTTGTTTAGGGGGGGTGTTGATGGATGCAAAATCATTCTCACTACCCGCAGTAAAAAGGTTGCATTCATGAGGGACTCCCCAATTTCTCCATATTATTTGAAGGGTTTAGCTGAGGATGATTGCTGGGCTTTGTTCAAGCAACGGGCTTTTAGGCGAGGAGAAGAGGAGAAGTATACAAACCTTTCGCTGATTGCGAAGCAGATTGTCAAAAAATGTGGAGGTGTACCACTAGCGGTAAAAAGTTTGGGAAGTTTGATGCGCTTTAAAAGAGAGGAACAACAGTGGTTTTTTATGCAAAATAGTGAATTTTGGAGATTAGATGTATGCCAACATAGAGTTTTGCCAGCTCTAATGCTGAGTTATCTTCACCTGCCATCACATCTTAGACAATGCTTTGCATTCTGCTCAATATTTCCCAGAAATTATGAATTTGAGAAGCAGAAGTTAATTTATCTATGGATGGCAGAAGGCTTAATTGTACAACAAGGAAGCAAGCGACCAGAAGACATTGGTAATGAGTACTTGACTGACCTGCTGTGGATGTCTTTCTTTCAAGAAGTAGAGCAATGCCATGGTGGCAGAACAATTCGATACAAAATGGATGATATCATTCATGATCTTGCACGATATGTTGCTGAAAAAGAATATGTGATACTTGAACAGAATCTTCCAACAAATAGTCCAGCTCCACCACAAATTCGTCACTCTTCTGTTGTTTACAAATACAGGGAAGTTACAATTCCAGCAGCTCTGTATGAAGCAGATCATTTACGAAGTCTCCTATTGATTGGAGAATCCGGCTCGTTAGAGAAGAATAATCAAATATTTTCAAGTTTTGAATACTTACGTGTGCTAGATCTGAACAACTGTGATGTTTCTACTTTGCCGGAATCATTGGGTGGCTTGATATGTTTAAGGTATCTTGACCTTTCTTACACACCTATCACCAAGTTACCTGAAAGCACATGCAATCTGTGTTCTTTGCAGACTTTAGTACTATTTGGTTGTGATAAACTTGAATATTTGCCGTTTGTTGGAAAGATGACAAGCCTCAGACATCTTAATATAACTGGATGTGCAAGTTTGTCTAAGATGCCTGCTGGGATAGAAAGGTTATATCAACTTCAGACGTTGCCATTATTTGTTGTTAGCAAATTATATCAGAACCCTGATATTGGTATTCTAAAAGATTTAAATCTTCATGGCAAGTTGAACATTACACACTTGGAGAATGTAAGAAATAAAGAAGAAGCACGAGCAGCTGGTTTGATGAGAAAGAAAAATCTTGAGTCATTGGGATTATATTGGGGAGGTTTTGAAAATGTGGACAAATCATTCACCAAAAAACAATATGAACCTGTTATCAATCTTGATGCAAGAGAGGAAGAGCTGGTGCTAGGAATTCTTCATGGCCTGGAACCACCTCGTAATCTGAAAAAACTTGTTATAAATGGATATCCAGGAATCATATTTGAAGGTTGGGATTTCCCAGAACATTTGATTTCACTTGATTTTACCAACAGTAACAATTTAGAACATCTTCCTGCCCTTGGGGATCTGGAGCTACTTCATACTCTTTCTCTGCATGGAATGAAACGTGTCAAGCGCATTGGTAGAGAGTTCTATGGTCGCCAGAGAAACGCACAGTCATCACTTGAAGAACTATCACTCAGTGATTTTCCAAACTTGGAAGAGTGGTCAACTGGAAATAAAGAAAATGCATTCCCTCAGTTAACGAAACTAATTGTTAAAAGATGTCCCAAGTTAGTACATATACCATTGTCTATGTCCCTTCGACATCTGGAGCTGCGGGATTGTAATCTAACATTGGTTTCCATAGCAAATTTAAGTTTGCTTTCTGTGCTTGTTATAGAAAAAATTCCAGAGCTAGTATCTCTCCCCGAAGGGCTTTTTGCATCAGCTCGTCTGTCTTCTCTGAAGATCTTGTCTTGCCCCAAACTAGTTTCACTGCCTACAGAGATAGGAAACCTTTCTGCTCTGAAATCGTTGACCATTGGTTGGTGTGAAGAGCTGTACACTCTGCCAAGTTTGCAGAACATGAAAGCTCTGGAGTCACTGGAGATTAGTGACTGTCACAGTCTAATATCCATGCCAGATGGTGGAATTGGTGGCTTGAGTTCCCTTCGAACTTTGTCCATCGAAAACTGCAGTAGTCTTACATCTCTTTCGTGTAGTTTCGAACATCTCACGTTGCTTGAACACTTGACCTTTATGTACTGTCCCAGTCTTGGTTCTTTTCCAGAGGGTGTGCAACACCTCTCTTCACTTCGAAGTTTGACTATTTTGAGTTGTCCTTGGTTTGATTTTCTGCCTGAAGGGTTGCAAAATGTCAGGACCTTGAACTGCATGGAAATTAGTAGCTGCCCTGATCTAACAGCTTTGCCAGAATGGTTTGAGGATCTTGATTCTCTTCGATCTTTGACGATATCTGATTGTCCTAATTTAGAACAACTGCCACCAGGTCTCAAGCATCTGACTAAACTCCAGCACCTCTCTATTCAAGAATGTCCAGAGCTTGAGGAAAGATGTAGACAAGGAAGTGGTGAGGATTGGTTTAAAATATCCCATGTCCCGCATAAGTACATTGGATCACCTCAGGTCAGTCAGTCCGGAGAAGCAAGCACATCTGGCAGCTGTTCTGTGCAAACATCTTCTCATTAAGCAGTGCATCAGCATCAACAGGGTATTGATCATCCTTGTCAAAGTATTCATTTCCGATATTTGCTGGTTTTTGTTTTTCTTTCTTTTTTCTGTTATATTCTTTGTTTAGATGGTTGAAGTGATCCCAGGATTTCTATTTCCTTCTGGTGTTTACTAGATTACGATTTTGATTGATTTATTATTTATTGACAGATAATGAGACAGACCAACTTTGGTTTCAAGTTTTTTTTTTTTTTTTTTTCATCCAATCATGGAGAGACATGATAGTTTGTAGGAGAGAAAATGTTGAGATGGAAGAGTTTTCCTTTTGGCTAAGAAGCGAAAAGAGGTTTTTTTTTTTTTTTTTTTTTTTTTTTTGTTGGTGAGTTGTAGAAAGGAAAATAATTGAAGCATATCTCATACTCACTAATTTTCAGTTAAAATGTAACTAAAAAAACTAGAAAGCTAAGTACAATTTCAACTCCAATCATATTTCATAGTTTAGGAAGTTATAAATATTTTAATTCAATTTTGAATAAAGTGAAAGCAACGAGATAACAACAAATAATAGTTAGCATTAAATAAATAATGAAGATAATATTAAAATAAAGTAGTATTAAATTATAATGAGCCACTAGAGGTGAATAGGGAGTATGGTTGAAATTGTGTCTTTTCAATTTCTCCCTAAATTTTGTAAACATTTAGAGAGCTCATTGTAAATTCAATGAGAAAATAATTGGGCAAGGAAGAAGAAGAATACGTCACATCTAAAGTGGAGAGATATACCGATATTGAATAACGTTTTTTGGGGATTGGTGGAGGGAGGGAAGAGATAAGAGAGAATAAGAATTGAGGCACAACTTTTTATTATTGTAAGTTTCAAGGTATGTTAATTTCTTTTAAAGAAAGTGTCAAATGGCATTTTTAAGATGTAGAAAAGTAGTTGAGACTCGCTCCAATCGAAATATTAAAGTCCAACTGTTTTGCTTTTTCATAAAAATACATTAAAATTTGATTTTAATGTTGGTATTTGAAGTCCGGCATGAACCGATAAATTTAACAGTTTCTAAATTAATTTCTTTATTGTAAAGTTTGATTTCATCTGAACCGAAAATTTTGGTTAAAGGATCGGGTGGAATTGGAATATCTCGAAGTCCAAACTAATAAAAACCCGTACCAACTGATTTCTAAAATTAATTAATTAAATAATTATTTAACAATGTGTCAACATATTAATAGTTGGATAAAGAGGTAATGGTAACTAAAAGACATTCTTAAACCGCATCATTCCAAACTGCATAGCACACCTCTTTTTTTGTATTCTTCTAAACATTTTGGCAACATGATAATTGGTACCATGATCTTTGAAACTATGATCAATCCTTGTCAAACTCAAACTCCAAAAGTGAAAAAGGATGGTGGAAAGCAAATTTCTTGTTTCACTTTACATAAAAGCGAGAGGCTGATGGCAACAAAGGAAGCCTCCAAATTTTATTAGCAGTGGGAGGAAGAAGAGGTCAAGAAAACACTTGCCCTCAACCACCATTCAAAACCCAACTCAGAAATATCAATATTTTACATTACTTTTTCACCAAAAGATATTTTCACTGAAGTAATTGTGTTATATTATATTTACCATTACTTCTTCTAATGGCTCAAAAAGAAGCAAAGACTTCTGAAGAAGTTAAGCCTCCTGCGGAGCCAGCCATGGTCATTGCTTCAACCGCAGCTCCGGCTCCTTCGTGGTTCACGCCCAAGAGGTACTTTTTTATTTGTTCCAGTTTGTTTTTTGGTTCTTGGGTCTGCTTGGTTGCTGAGAAAATATGGGAAATCAAGATAAAGGTTTGACTTTTGTTTTTTGTTTTTGGTTGGTTTTGTTACTTGGGTCTGGAAAAGGAACGAGAATTCGTATACGACTAGGGCGTTGTAGAAAAGATTTGCTGGCTTAGTTGGGCTCAGAAATTTTGGTTTTGAACTTTGATTTCTTAGTTTTTCTCTCTACTTTCTCCGCAACCGAACGGAAATTGGGTTTTTTTTCGTTTTCTTTTGCGGGCACTATTGTTTTATTGGTGAGTTGTATGGAAGGAAGGGGAAAAGAGTGAAAACTGTTTGGATGCTAAATTAGCAAACTGTTTTGAACATGAAAAGGGGTGGTGAGAATCATGTAAAGGAATGATATGGAGTTGAATATAATTATAATCCAGTTCATTGAACTTTGAGCTGGGGTTGAGTCAAGTATCATTTGAAGGTATGCAAGACTAGTGAGCCACTTTAGAGCCATCAGTATCTTGGTTTTCGTTACCGTGTGTAATAAATGTTCTTATGCTGTGATTGCAGGTTACTTGCTATCTTTTGCGTGATTAACTTGTTAAATTATGTGGACCGAGGAGCAATAGCAAGCAATGGTGTCAATGGGAGCCTCGGAACTTGTACAGAAAGTGGTGTATGCACATCCGGTACCGGGATACAGTAAGAATTATTTGGAGGTTTCCTTGATTCTCTTGCTTTTCGAATTGGGTTTTCTTCATGCATTGTTTGATTCCATTTACTTAAATGTGCTGAGTTGTCATGTTGTCTAATGTTGTAGGTGCTATGTTATAGAAATGTTATTGAGGTTTTGAAAAGAAACAAATGTTGTCTCCATGTGGTTATGTTGTTATTGATATAGAGGTTTTATCTATTTCTAAGAGCTCCTTAGTTGAGAAGTTGCTTAAAATTTTCTTTGATTAATGTACTTACTATGGTGTGTGAAGAATATCCACCAACTGAGGCAGTGTTAAGGCTTTGAGGTCGAGGCAGTTGCATGTCAGTTGCCCGTGTTTTATCCATTTTAAACCAATTTATGTTCTGTTTATTACATGATGCTTGGAACATGTAGTATTTGAGATGGCTAAATTCCTTTTTATCTTTGGCTTAAACATCTCACCATTTCTTTGGGCATAAGATTTTACATGGATATACATTTGAAGATTTGTACAACCTTTTCTTGTGCTTTTAGACTCCATGCCTTTGTTTTTGTTCTTTTTAAGCTTCTGCTGGGCTTTTCTTCCCTTCTTGTATACTTCATGCCTATAATAATTGTATTTCTTTTCCCTCTTTTCTAATAAATGTTTTACTTGCCATATAATTAATCCTGGACAGCATTTATATCCTTAATTTCCTTTTGTATGCAGGGGGGATTTTAACTTGAGCAACTTTGAAGATGGAGTTCTCTCATCAGCTTTTATGGTTGGACTTCTTTTGGCTTCTCCTATATTTGCATCATTAGCAAAGAGGTAACAATCACCTATTATCGCATTAGGCTACCATGGAATAGCATTTTCTAGGCAGGTGCATAACTTTGAAGCCGAGATTTCAATACATTTGAACAGAATCATTTTTTTGTTTTTGGTGATTAGTAGTATATATTTATCAAAAAAGCAAGTATAGATTTTTTTCTTTTCTGGCTAAGTGACTAAGGGGCACAACCAATGTACAAAAGATATAATAAAATGCCAGAGTGTATTAGTGAAGATAAAATCTACAGGAAGATAAGAATAGGAATCCTTCCTACTCCACTCAAATAAAGCCGATAATAATTTATAGAATCCTTAGATAAGATCTTGTTTTCATTGAACCTTGGTGATAGGTTGGATTCTGATTTGGATTCTGATCTTGGTCCATTGATTAGGTACATTATTATGAATGTACTTAGGTACAAATTCTTTGTATATTAATATTCGTAGGTACATTTGGAATATTAATGTATGTACACATATTCCAAATAATGTACCGAATCAAAGAACCACGACAAAAATTCAATATAACAATCAGGCTTTATGAATTATATTTTTTTATCCAAGGATGAATATCTATTTACCCCAATATTTTTTCCTGGAGCTCCATAACAATTTGTCTTCAAAATGGGGCACTTCCTTGCTAATAGAGACACAGTGCAGCTAGGTGTATGGACAAGAGAATGCGATACACATTAGAATGTTAACTCAAATTTGATAAATAAGATTTGTATTTCTAGAATAAAATTGATGAAAGATTAATACTGAATACAGTTGAATTTGAAGTTAATGCAAGTGCAGATAAAATGCCGAATACCAATGGTTCCTTGATGATCATGAACGTGCAAGAAATTATTTGCAGAGTTATTTTTGGAAGAATTTTACAGGGAACTTTGGTTGTAGAGAAATGTTAAAGTTTCTCTAAGGTGATTACTAGAGAACCTTGATAGAAATATTGCAAATATCCCTAGTGCTATAACCTTAACTATTACTACTAAATTGTTTTAACCCTTTGATGCGAGCTAAGGTGACTACTGCTTGTTTTAAGCCTTTTTCTCTGCGATTTCTCATCTATGTAGTTATTAAATTTTGCAGTGTAAGTCCGTTTAGGCTCATTGGAGTTGGATTATCAGTTTGGACCTTTGCTACAATTGGTTGTGGTTTTTCATTCAACTTCTGGTCCATTACTTTCTGCCGCATGTAAGTAATTTAATCCTTCTTGTTTTATTGCTATATCTATACCCCCTTGCACAATTTCTTTCTCTTTGATATCACATTTTTTAGTAATCCAGTAACGTGGGCTACTGTTTGATCAAGTTGGTTTGTTTTGCTTGTTTTAATGCGTTTTTTGTTGTCTACAGGTTAGTTGGTGTTGGGGAGGCTTCATTTATTAGTCTTGCAGCTCCATTCATTGATGATAATGCCCCAGCTGCTCAGGTATGATTTCTTTTGTTTCATAGTATACCTAACATTTTGAATTTGTTTGATTTGAGATTAGTGCGGTATTAATATTATATTATTTAGTTTCATTATATCCATTCTATGGTTTTGGTAAGTCTTGCTTTGGCATGTGTTATGCGTTGCCACAGAGCATATATGGTTTACTATCAGAAGTATATTAGAGTTGCGGTGCCATCTTGGCTTCATTTGGTAGGAGTTTAGGCTTTTCCTAAACTGTCACTAACTTTTGGATATGTTCTCAGTAGTATGTTTTCTTTACTCAACCCCACCAAATATTCGTCCTGAAATTGTATCCACCTCGTTTCTTTTTTTTTCTTTTTTTTTTCGTTAATTTTATCTGTTATTTTTAGATCTGCTGTCAACTGACTTATGCCCTGCCCTGTCTTTTATCTCAGAAAACTGCGTGGCTTTCTATATTCTATATGTGCATACCAAGTGGATATGCACTTGGCTATGTTTATGGTGGTTTGGTAAGTTATACTTGTTTGCTACATGGGTCAGTTTTATTTGGAAAATACGGTCTCTTGGTCAACATATAATTGCTAGACAACAGAAATCTACATAAAAAGTGCATTTTTGCTTTTGGTTTGGTGTTCCTCACTTGGTCCCATGTTGATAAATTTATGATTATCTCTCATTTTCTAATACATAGGTTGGAAGTCATTCCAATTGGCGTTATGCTTTTTGGGGGGAGGCAATCCTGATGCTTCCATTCGCTATTCTAGGATTTATTATGAAGCCTTTGCAGCTGAAAGGTGTACTTTTAGTCTTTTATGCATTGATTAATTGTCGTTCATCAAGTTTTGACGATCATTACTAAGTGATTTCTGATTTCAGGTTTTTTTCATCCTGAATCAACAAAAGCACTAACAGCAGTGGAGACAGCTGTCTCAGAAGTCCAAGGTGCTGATACATATGATATTGAGGAAAGCTGTATCTGTAGATAGTAGGCCTTTTTTAAGTCTCTAACTAGCTGCACAATAGATTTTAATAAGTTGGAACATCTCCAATTAGCTCTGTCGATATGAAGCATTCATCAATAAGTAACTTTGCTATTTTACTGTCATTTTATAGTGCCCAACTGTATTTTGTAGGAGTTTTATTAATTTTGCATGAGGCCTTTTCCCAAATTATACTTTTGGGATAAAAGCTAATTGAGTTCACATAAAAATTTGTATTAGGATAGGTCTGTCTGATAAACTTTCATGACAATTTGGTTACATTGGAACGCTGCTATTAATTAGGCCCTGTGTTGTTTTGATTATGCCTTACCTTAAGAGTACAATTGTTTATCTGCTTTAACTGGGTTTGTGCTTTCCTTGGTGTGGCCATCTTGTCCACTGCCTATGTAATTTTATTGTTTTCAGGATGTAAATTTGTTTCTTTTCTTTTTTTATTTAAAAAAAAGAGGGAAACTTTCATGACAAATCTCTAAATGCCTATCATGTAAGAAGATTGCTTCGCAATTAAGTTTCCTGGTAGCAGCTTGAAGCTCATGATGCTGACTAAACTCTGACCATCATGTTATGGATTACAAAGGAATTATTACTATTGGTCAAGTTAGTGGATATGCTATTAGGCATATAACATAATACAAGCATGAACTCATATGCTGGAAAATATGTGTTTTAAAAGTTCAATTATGTGAATTATCACCTTTTCCCTAGTCTTTGTCCCTCTTTTGTGACCGGTAACCATTGATAATATTTGATGTCACCCTTTTTCCTTTATCAGGATAGAGAAAATTTCCTTTCTGTTCATAATATTTGTCTTGATAGTTATTTTTTCCCTTTGACATTGCTAATTATCTTTTTTTTTTTTTAAAAAAAACTCTGCACAGGTTCAGGTAATTTGAATGGTAAAGATGGTTCCTTTTCCATTAAGGAAGATCTCAGAAATTCTACCATACAGAAATCTTCCAAGTGAGTCACTCATCCTTAAGCTCATATATATGTATATATTTTTTAGATTTGTGCTTCTATATACTGCCACTGGACCTTGTAGGGACCTTCGATTCAATTCTCTGGATTCAATTTGATAATTATTATGGATTAAATTATCTTTGACTAGTACCAATTTGATTGATGGGAGAGAGACATGTGGATTAGTACAATTATTGTTAGCATCATATATGTTTAGGTGTTTGTTTTGTTAGCAGAAACTATATGGAGCTTACCAATCAACGGTTTTCAGATTTGATTACCTTAATTGTCATCACAGAGCATTCACCTTGAATATTAACCAAGTGTAAACTTTTAGATGCATGTGTTTTCAACTGTAAGGGGTTGCATTAGACATTGTAAGGATAACATAACAGACTATTGGTTCTCTGTGATGAAGTTTGTGTGGGTTCCACTTGGCATGACAGTGTTACATTTGACCGGCCAAACTATTGGTTCTGATAACTTCCCATGTTATTGTCACATGCTCTTATGCTCATAAGTTATAGCAGTTATCATAAACATAATTATGTATCTGATACCTAAGATCTTATTTTATGGCAGGCTAAAAGTTGGGACAAAAATAATGAATCAAATTTCAAGGTTTATGAAAGATATGAAGGTGCTTTTGGTTGAAAAGGTTTATGTTGTTAATGTTCTAGGTACCTATCTTTCTTTTTCTCCACCTGCTTTACCTACCATCTTTTGTATGTGAATTTCTTTGGGTCATGGTTGTTTCTTGATAAAATAAAATAAAGACTGAATTTCTTTGGTTTATGATCTATATGCTAATTCTTTGAAACTCTGGAATTTTCATTCTTAGGTTATATAGCATACAACTTTGTCATAGGTGCATACTCGTATTGGGGGCCTAAGGCTGGTTATAATATATATCATATGGTAAGCATTTAACTTGACCGTATTGATTTGTATAATTCAATATATGGTTTTCCTTTCTTTCTTTTTCTTTCAATGATCATGATTGATAGTGGTTGGGTTATAGCTAGATAAACTTGGTAACCCTGCTTTAAATTCATGGTATTTTGGCAGAATGATGCAGATTTGATATTTGGAGGTATTACAATTGTGTGTGGAATATTGGGCACACTAGCAGGAGGTTTTGTTCTGGATTATATCAATAGCACTATCTCTAATGCTTTCAAGGTAGGTGTTCTGTGTTTATTGGGATCTAGAATATCTTTCTTGATACTGTTGCTTAACATTTACCGAATGCATTATTTTCTTTCTCTTGGCTTTTGTGCATGAAAAACTGAGCTAGTCCATTGCCTTTTCAAACTGACAGTTGGTCTTTTGGCTTTTGTTTGTTCTTTTAGCAGATCTTTTTCATTATGGCAATTGGTTATTTTGTTTTTCTTATAGTAAATGTTCACATCCTGACTGCTTCAGTTTTTGAGAGTAGTGGTAAACCAGCAAAAGGTTATCCACTAATCAAAGTAGGAGACCCTGATTTCAACCTAAAAGTAGGAGATCCTGAGATCGGATCCTTATAAGTCCAACTTCCTAATTAAGTTGAATTCCACATATTAGGCCCACATGAAGGTGCATGTGAGTATCTTAATTGTTGATCCACATTCTACTGGCTTAATTTTTGAGAATTGTGGTAAATCAACAGAGTTTATAAGTTTTTAAATATCAAATCATGCATGCATATACACATGGAGGATCAAATTCCACCAAAAGATAAAGAGATTCATATTGAGTAGAAGGAATAGACACCTGAGGTAGTTCTGAGGAAAGAGGGATGAAAAAGATCTCCATAGAAACAGTGTAGTGGAGTAGTCCACCAAAATTTAATGTCTCCTGGGTATCCAGCCTCAGTGGTATTCCTAAATATTGCACAGAAACAAAGAGATGAATGAAATGCTTTGACCCATTTGCGGGATTAAAAACTTTGGCGATTAGGAAAGATAATCACAGTTGCTTTGAAATGCAACATCCCATGTTTTAACCATCAGAAAAAATAACCCTTCTGTGATTTTGTTTTTATGAGACATCAGAAGGTTATAGATACGGTTACTTCTAATAAAAATGAAGAGAAGAATATGGATATGGAATATGAATAACATTGCAAAGCAATACTTCACCAATATACAAGCTAAACTAGGATATGCAAAAATGACCTCATCCTAAAGTATTTTTATGGCGTATATTGACTGCTGACGCCTTTCTTCATATACTTCTATGAGGAATAGAAGATGAAAATGGAGTTGCACTGCAAGCTTTCCCCAGGGATTTGGGGTTTATGTCCTTAAAATTAATCAAAGAACTAAAGGTTTTTCTCTGATACAAATTTGAGAAAACTCTGTAGAGGTTTCTTGCAGTCTTGTTGTTATTGCTTGTGTATGAACTTATGTATTCATTATCCGAGTCAGTTTTTTCCTTTTTGTTTCTTTTCCTCATTGCATGTTTAAATACTGTACTTGGACTTTGTTGCAGCTTCTTTCAGCAGTAACGTTACTTGGAGGAGCATTTTGCTTCGGTGCCTTTTGCTTCAAGAACATGTATGCTTTCCTAGCTCTTTTTGCAGTTGGGGAACTACTTGTCTTTGCAACTCAGGTACATTCCTATTGAAAGAAATTTTTTCCTATTATTTGGCTTAAGAACTAGATGGTTACCGTATTAAACTGTTAGCGTGGAAGGCATTTATTGCCATAACCAGAATATTCACTGTACTAAGACATTTATTGCCAGAACTGGAATATTCACTGAACTGGAATATTCAATTTACCTTTGCAGGGCCCTGTAAATTACATTTGTCTCCATTGTGTTAAACCTAGTATGAGGCCACTATCTATGGCTATTTCTACTGTTTCAATTCACCTTTTTGGGGATGTACCTTCCGCACCTCTTGTTGGAGTTCTCCAGGTATATAGCATGGACCGATCTGTTTCCTTTCATCTGTACTATGAACCTATTAATCATGAGTTGCACATTCTAATTGAGTACGTTCTTTTTCCTTTTGGCTTTGGTTTGGTTTTGACTGCACAGGATTCCATTAACAACTGGAGGGCGACTGCTCTTATTTTAACATCTATTTTCATTCCAGCAGCAGGAGTATGGTTTATAGGTAAGTTACAGTTAGTTATTCCGTTACTTTATTATGGAACCATTCCAACTGATGATTTGTGAGACAATAGAATTTTATTAAGGGCAAGGATGTTCGACAAATTCCCAATAACTAAGTCAACATTTTTGGGTGGAAAACAGCTATAGTTAATTTTGTGCTTTCTTTCTTTCCTTTCCCCAAGAGGGTTCTTTGCATACATTACTATGATAAACTTATCTGAAATTTAATCGAGTTCATAATTACGGACTCTTCAATAACATTGGCACAATAGAGAGGGACCAAAACTGAGATCAGTCCTAGAGTTTTTGTAATCCTTGTTTGTATACCCCTACAGGAATCTTTCTGCACAGCGTGGATAGATTTAACGAAGAAAGTGAGAATCAGATCTCGACAACTGAAAGGTCAAACACAACACCATTGCTTAAAGGGAAGAAGACAGAAACAACTGAATCTGCCGCTGAACCCTAAGACTTGGCCTTTTTCTCTTAGCTTTGATTGCAACCTGTCACTGTGTCACATATTCAGGTCTTGTCTAGTAGCCTAGTAGGTTCCGTTAATTCCTGTAAATATGGTCTGAAGTGCAACTTTTTAAAAATTATTTATTTACATTTTTATTTTCCAATGGATGTGTTTATATTTGTTTTCCTCTTTGAACTTTTGTTCAAGGATTGTACAAAATGCAAATTAATAATTTGAGCATTTTCTCGTCCGACAACATGTATTTTACGAAGTATTTATACCATTTTGTGCTTTACCTAAATATAGCAAAAAGTAGTGAAAGTAAAATTCATTCTTCATATACGCGTCTCTCACGCATGAAGATATATCCTTAGCTTTAAGTGTCTTGATTTATGTTATGAAAAGAAAACAGATACATAGAAGAGAAAGGGGGAAATGAAGGTAGGTGAATGATTTTTCATTTCGGGGATTAGAAATGATTTTTCATCTATTTAATGGTATTATTGTGTTGATTGTTTGCAATCACAAGTTCACAACAAATAAAGATTTTATTTGTCAACCTGAGCCACCCATAGCGTGCACAGCAGATTTGTTTGCCGCATTAAAAGAAAATTCCTTATTTCCTTATCAACAATACCAAACTGGATTTTTATTGTTTCTAAATATAGCATATAAAGCTGTGAAGGTAATTCATTTGAATTTTTATTTGTCTCTAAATATAGCATATAAATAAGGGAGTTTCACTAAAATACCCAAAATGGGGGCTGAAATTATAAAAATACCCAACACCCAAAACACTTTATAAACATACCCAAAACTCATCATTACTCACACTCAAAACCCATTTATAAACATACCCAAAACCCATCATTACACACATGCCCAAAACCCATTTTGGGTATGTTTCTATGTTTAAATAGTGCTTGGGTATTTTTATAAATACATGTCTAGGATTGGGTATTTTTATAAATATCTATATAAATAAAGCTGTGAAGGTAATTCATTCTTCTTGACTTATATTGTGAGTTGGTATTAAAGAGACAGAGAAGAGCATAATATATATCAATGGCGAAGCCTTGCAAAGTGGTGCATGGAGAGACGTTCATGGAGGAAATCCTATCAAGACTGCCTCCTAAATCTCTTATGCGATTCAAGTGCGTCCGTAAGTCATGGAACTCAATAATAAACCATCCATCCTTCGTTGTACCTCCGGCACTTGACAACCAATCCTCCTCCACCTCCACATGTCCTTTTCAAGCTCTATGCCTCTATAGGTTGGTCGCCGGACATCAACATCCACAAGGACAAAATACTATTTTCACTACTTAATCTTCCAAATGATGACTTGTTGAATGATAACCTAGATGGTTGTGTTGTTGAGGATCTTCATTTTCCGCCTTCTATGGGTCTACACACTAGAGGCCAAGGCCAAATCATTGAGGTTGAGCAATATAGCCGTGTAGGAATTGTAGGTCATTGTGACGGCATCTTTCTTCTATTTCTGAAGACACCAGTAATAAAAGAATTTGAAATTCTTTCTGAAGACAGGATTTGGCTATGATCCCAAAACTATGTCCTGCAAAGTTGTTCGCATTCTATATTGTGGTGAAGAACAGTATGGCGAGCGTATGGTTATTAATCCTGCCAAAGTCGATAGGCATGGACACATTGAACACTAACGGTTTTTCGAGAATGACTCTGGAAACGGAAACTACTAGATTTTGGCCTGAACATTTCCAAACCTGCTTCAAAGGAATTTTTTACTGGAATGGAGTTGAGCAACGCGAGGAATTCGCAGACGAACGACACAGATGCGCAGGCGAATTGCTTAGGTATATGGTTATATGGTTACAACATACAACATGATCCCCTTTCAGCGCAAACAGCTTGCAGTGTGGAATGAAGAATCCATCGCACTCTTCAAGGTTTGTGGTGCTATTTTTGAAATATGGGTGATGGATGACTTGTTGCTTGACGCTCAAGCATCCTCTTGGACAAGACGCTTCACCTCTAATGAGCTCCCACCGGACATCTATCCAAATGTAATGTTGTTTTGGAACAGCCACGAGGTTCTTATGATTGCCACAGACAGATGGACGTATTGTCTCCTAAAATCCCGGGACCGGAAATGTTAAGTATCTTCCCCTTAAGACCACTGCTTACCACTACAGTGGAAGCAATGTGGTGCAAGTCGTTGATTGTGTGAATAGTATAGTTTCAGTCAAACGAGGCAACAAGCTCGAGTTGGGAGCAAACGTAGGTCTACGTCTACGAATATAGTTTTGTTTGTTGATTGTACTATATATTCAGGTTGTGTTCACTGTTCTTATGCGCAGAACGTAGAGAGCTTTTCAAGCTTAGTTCCCATACCAAAAGTGCGCTATTAGGCTCGTTTGAAGCACTCGTACCGGTTTGGCTATTTGATTCTCTCACTAGTGATGTAAACCTATCTATCAGACTTTACGATGTGTGTGAATGAGGAAAATAAACTTGGGACTCGGACAAAAATCAGAAATTGTAAATCGACATACACCAATTCCCGTGTCTGGATAACAAAATCAAGAAATTTGAAAATTCCACGTGGGAAAAAATATGGAATTTAGAGGTCATAAATTCCAAATTTAAATTCTATATAATAAAAGTTTATTCCGTTTGACCAAAAAAAAAAAAAACTAACAAAAAATCACTTTAATTACTTTTAAAAAAAAAGTATTTTAGACAAAAGGAAAAACCAAGAAAAAGGATTTTAGTAAGAAAAATAAGCAAAAGAGTGCAGTGCGGGTAGCTTTGGTAACCATTGTTAGCTGGAATTTTACTCTTTTTAAGGCCAATCATGTGCATCCCAGACTGTTTTATTTGCTGGTATTAGTAATTTCTCACTTAATCGATGTCTTATTGTTTATTATATACACGAGGACTTTATGTCAATTTCAAAGGCACCACCTGCAACAACCATTTTCGGTGTCGAAGTCTTACCACTCAAAACGATACGGGTTTCAGATAAGAACAATTGTCTGCAAAAGCAAGAGCAGATCATGACCATCATGGCCAGGAAAAGTGCATGGTTGAAGCTTAGCCCTTAACATTTCCTTGGCATTTGACTTACAGATAGAATAGACAAACACTAATTCAAAGCTTTCGATT
The DNA here is from genome assembly GCF_965620075.1 of Prunus avium. NCBI lineage: Eukaryota > Viridiplantae > Streptophyta > Magnoliopsida > Rosales > Rosaceae > Prunus > Prunus avium. The sequence goes on from NC_142291.1 coordinate 26,087,146, forward strand.
ACAATCTATCAAAGAGGGGGGAGAAAAAGAATTAGGGTGGAACACAAGAATCATGACAAAAGTCAAAGGCGAAAATTCTAGCAGTTCGGCATTCTCCGAGCATCGCAACAGTAACAGAACAGGAATACTTCCACATTCAAAGCCAATTTGACTATAGTAACTGATTCGAAATGTACCTTTTGGTGAAATCACACCCCATACATGCAGCAGAAGCGTAGTTACCAGCTAATGAAATATAATCAACTGTCCAGTAAGGAGACCGAGTTGTTATTTTACTCATGCTACAAAATACTACAGAAGACTTGGGGTCAAAAGGAAAAATCTCTAATGAATCGCCAAAAGTACAAAATAATAAATGCCCGGAGTTTCACTTCGAGCAGCCATCTATGCAAGTGACAGATCTCCAGCAGGAATTGATCTCTTGACAAGCTTAGCCCATGATTCATTGGTTTCGGTTATGACCTTAAGAGCATAATCCTGTTCATGACAAGAAATGTTTCTAAAATTAGATATAAAGCACACTAATCACACACACACAGATCATAATCCAATGTCTGGCATTATATTTATTTTATGCTTATTAAAGAAAAGTAAATAAAGAAGGTAATATGGGACAAAAAGCCTTATGCTACTGCCTAGTTGCTGCAACAGTACCAAACCACACTATAACAGAATTTCCAGCAATAAGAGATAACAAGCAATAGAATAGAGTTGGAACATCGATAATTGAGTTACAGGGCAAAATGACCTAAGAAAGAACTCCATAGCCTAAAATTTCTGAAAATGCTGCATCAAACTAAAAGCCTCTTAAAAGAATAACTATATATACTAGAATTAGCAGCCCTCACATCCTAGCCCTTGATTACTTACATAACTAAGTAATCCTAACCCTCCAAAATACTCACATGGCCGTCAAATGACTACTTATAAACGTGTAGGAGCATAACTATAATCTTCGAAACTAAATAAAAATAAAATTCAAACAAAACAAATATAAGACAAGGAAACAACTAAAACCATAAACTAAACAGAACACAAGCCAAGGTAGCTAGCTGACCCACTTAGTCTTGGAAAGCCTTGTAGATGCTCCCGCATCAAATCCACCAGGTTGGAAAAAACTCGACTGCCATGAGAAAGCCGCCAGAACTTCAGTAAGGATCACGTATGTTGGCTTGCCTTCCAATCCAAATTATCTCCTGCTTGCAACTTTCCATCGAAGATAGCAAACTACAATTTTAATTGCTTTGGTAAAGATTGTCCAAGTATTATCTCTAATGTCATTGACTAAACTCATCTGGACTTTTGGGCTCGAAACTGAATACTTCCCATCCAAACAAAGCGATACTTGGAATATTGGCTCATTTTAAACCATTACATTCATTCTCAATTATCAATCTTGAAACCCGTTATTTATTGACATCAATTTTCTCATGAGTTAGAAGATCACCCAAACTCTTGACAATCACAAACTAAAATTTCAACCCCGATTCAACACATTCAGAAGTATTATTATCTAAAAAATTCATCTGGTCCTGGGAATTTAGGGTTATGAGCTTATCTTCAATGCTGTCTTCAAGAATTTCTTGCACCATCTTCCTTCAAAAGTTTTTCAACACCAACTTCTTTTTTACTCACCAAAATATTTTGTCAAAAGTTCTAACCCCGAATAAACTTTGCAATCATCTTATGAACAACAATTAAATACTGGCACGGATATCTAGAATAATAAGAAAACCCATCATATTCCAAGTCATCCAAAATTTCATCAACAACGAAACATTTGACTTATACTTAACTGGTTGCCAAACTCACTCCACGATATCATAAACCACACCTGAATAATCAAAACTAACTGTCTACTATGATCCCGATATTCTTGGTTTCTAGCATCATGCATATTCTTCACAACCTTCATCCTTAAAACCACCTTCTGATATGTCCAAGGAGTTGCAATTGCCTTCTGGAATCTATGCACAGGCTTCCAAAGGTTCCTGTCATTGAAGAGCTTGTATCACTCTTCCCAAATCTTCAATCATATGCCACAGCTCAGCCATCTCTGTTGTTGGGCTTGGTTTCCTCATCAACAACCTCTACCACGTCCAACCAAAGTGTAGACCTAGGTTACAAATCCTCTTGAAAGAGTATTTAAACTAGGGTTACAGCAGCCCTAGCATCCTACCCCTTGCATACTAATAACTACTTAATCATGGCCCTCCAAAATACTTAAACACTCACAGCAATCAGATGAGTGCTTGAAAGGACCAGGAGTATAACTATCATTTGTCAAACTAAATAAAACATAAAACTCAAAAAAGACAAATAAAAGACAAGGAAACAACTAAAACCCTAAACTAAGTATAACCCAAGCCAAGTTGGCCACATAGTCTTGGAAAGCGCTGTAGATTCTCCTGCATCAGAAGGTCAAGCCCAAAGGACTGAGACAGATGTTGTAGAACTACAGCTTTCACAACCTATTTAAAATGCCAGGTATATTGTCCTACCTGTCATGACTACTACACTAATTCCACATTGATGTATGAGTTGACACCTGAAATAACTGTCCAGCAAAGGCTGTTGGATTTACAATCATGTTTCGAATACCTTCATGTTGTGGGACATCATGTGGAATTCTGTTTGAAGCATGCCCTATCGCTCAATATTGACTCCAGCAAACAAGTCAAACCAAATAAAAAACAAATAGATACACTGCAACGGAAACGAGTACCTCTGCCACCCCTAGTCCCACTGCCTGGTTTTGAAGTCAACTCTTGATACAGTCAACATTTGACATGAATTATGCTTTTACATATGCAATTATTGAAGACTTTACAATCCAAAATTAGATTGTACTTAGACAAATGCATTTTCTAAGCCCATCACTATATATATTGGAACAAAGAAACGGACTTTAAAACAGGAGTAGTCCTTCAATTACCTTTACCCTTTCCCCTTAACTAGTTTTGAACTCAAATCTTGTCATGACTCCTTGCAACACTTGCATTTGACAAGGAGGACTATGCTACTAGGTCATAAGGTCATTGGTAACTGGTGACTGAATCATTAAAGGAACCAACCATGCAAAATAAAAAGAAGCAAAAATAATATAAAGAAAGACTCTTGATAATGGCAACTTGGCAACCTAGATACAATTAGACAATAGAAAGAAAAAAAAACCAATAGTATTCAAAATAAATTCAGGTTTTACCCAAAAAAATAAATAAATAAATAAATAAATAAATTCAAGGATAGCAATTGAAAGATAACTGTAAAATTACCTTGTTTGCAGCTTTGTTGCCAAGACCAAACTTGTTAGCAGGCTTTCCATCAGGGATCTTGTAGTCTCTAAACCAGTCCCTTATTGCAGTGAGAGTCCCCTGATGTAAACCACAGCATTAAGCCCCACAGGTTTTGGCACTTTTAACCGTAATTATTCTTTTTAGAGCAATTTATTAATGTCCAAGTACAAATGCTAATGTGGCTAATGGATTCATTCTGCATAAAGTAAGATCTGATAGGGTAAACGTGATCTTATGCACAACAAAAAGCGTTTGTCTTCTATAAGAATATTTATCCTCTTTTTTTGTAAAGAACATGTATCACCATTTTCATTTTAGCGTAAACGCCCGCCATAGTTACCCAAACTGCTCAAAAGAGAGGGTAGACTTATATCCATTTCTCATACAGTAATCATAAGAATTTAAAAATTCAAAACACCTAAAACAATAAATACCCATTAATCAAGGTTTCTATGTTTGGTGAGTGCGTAATTGGGAAATCTGTTAGTGCTTGGTTAACAAGAAGTACATACCGGAAAATGCTTCTCAACATCATCAATGTCATTGACAAGAGAAGCTTTGGGATCATCCAATGAAATTGCAACAATTTTCCAGTCAAGTTCCCCTTCATCAATCATAGCTAATGCAGCCAAGGGCTTTACTTTGAGAACCTCGCCAATCTTTCTCCGACTTTCGCCTATCTCAACAACATCAACTACAATTTGTAGCAAAAATAACGGTTTTAAATTAGGGTTTAAATGACACACACCCAAAAAAAAAAACAAAGGTTTTAAATTTCCTTCTTTAGGTAACACTCAGCGAGGACAGAAATTGGCAAAAACGGATAAGTAGACATACCTGGATCATTATCCCCAAATGCTCCTTCAACTTCACCATTAGCAAGGGATGGGTCTTCCCATGTTTGTGGAAGCAATCCATAATTCCAATTTATATTGTAGCTGAGAAGGATTATAAAGTTACTAGCAAAAGATAACTTTAGGGAATTTAATTATATGTTAAAAACTAGATCGTGCACACACTATTTGTGCAATGTGATGGTGGTTGCAGTAGAAAAAGAGAAATTATGCTTTACACCAACATATATGTATGTATGCTCTCAAAGTGAGAAGAGTAATTGATCAAATCCATGGCCATTAGATATGTAAGATGAAAGGAGTAAGTTAGAAGAGGGGTAATGTGTAATTATTACAATAACCTTAGTTTCAAATTATATTATTGAAATTGTTTAACAGAAGTGGGGGATAGTCAACATTTCGCATATGTGATTCCCAGCAGGGTTTGCATGTGTAATATGATGGGGTTACAGCATGAAGAAAGAAAGATTTGTTGAATGAGGGTGGATTGGTTGGAACTTGGAAGTGGGCTAATGGGTAACTACTAGAGTATGTGAGTAATGTGATGACATTTCAATAGGAAGAAATACAGTAAGATTAGTGGGATGAGACTCACTACTATAGGAAGAAAGTTTAAGCTTGATATATATTGTTGGCCATTTCCTAAATTCTTAAACTTTTGAAAGAGGTCCTGGATTCAGTCCCCATTCCCCTTTTTTTTTTCTTGGTTTGCAAGTTGCAGGATGGGGATACACTTATATGTTTCAAGAGCTCCTTGCACTTGTATGCCTCTCCACATGCAAAATGGGGCTGCATCTACACGCTTGATATAGATTATTGTCCCTTACCTTAAAAAATAAACGATGGAGCACAAAAAACAACTAAACTTACATATCAAACTGTTTCTGTGTGCATCTATCAGGCCAAATAAACAAATAAAATCTGTGCATCTATGAAATTGAAAAACAAAAGATTATCTGCACCAACAGTGGCTTATCTTCTAATTCATGATGCTGCCTTAGCCAAAAATTAAACTTGATACAACAGTAACATATTCAAGCACCAAGACAAGGACAAACATTATAATATAACCTTAGGAAAAGTAAAAACTAAATCTTACGGATAGTAACGAAGTTTTCCTTTCTTTGTATCCTGCTTTATCGGAGTGTGTGGTTCATCAGTAGCAAGCTCCATCTTTGCACTCGATTCTTTGGGTATTTCAACCACAAAGTTGAATACACCATTACCCACTTGCAAAGGTATATCATGCCAAGGTGAAACCTACATTATATAAACCAACACGTTGTTTTAGCAGATTGAGATAAAAGTCAACTTATAAGCGTGTCGAAACCCAACCATGTGTCTGAACACCGGGAATTTTAAATTCCTTTTACAATTGCATACACATTTTCACTCTTTTAAATACAAGTTCGAACTAAGAATCACTCAGAGTCAGTCAGAACTTAATCTCAAAATAAGAAAACACAAAACCATATTTCTACAATTACAAACAGGTGCATTATATCAGTCTGGAAACCTGAAAATTGAAAATAAAATTAAAATTTGAAAGAGAGAGACCTCAAAGAAGCAAATGATCTATGCCGTCTAAAATCAAAATCAATTCAAATATCTCATTTGAATATATAAAAATCCAAATGCCTCAGTAATGCATAAAAATGGTATTAAACCCCATTTATGAGGAGCTTCCACATTTTTCATTTCCTCTATTTTCTCGGAATCCAAACAAACAAACAGAGCAGAAGGATTCAACCGAAAATGGGAAAAAACCAAATTAACCTTTTGACCAGCACGGTCGACGAAGAAGACTCGGTAGTCTAGGGTTTCGGGCTGGCCTTCCTCCTTGATCTGAACCTCGGGGTTGTAGATAGCTGTGCAAGCGAAGGACCTCCGGGACGACGATGACAACGACGACGCTGCTCTTCTTCTGGTAAAGCAGAGGCTGGTGCTGTATGGCCCCTGCTTGGCAAGGAACGACGTCGTCTTGGAGAGCAAGCAGGAAGTATTGGCGACGGTTAGCACTCTCGCGGTGGCCATGGCTTTCGATGCGAGAGGAAGAGAGAGTGATAGCTGATGACTGAAAGGAGTGTCAAAGCGATAGTGCGCTTAATTTGGGGTTTTATTCTTTATTTTTTATTAATTTTTGTTTTGTTTTTTGTGCTTGGGCTTTCAAACCACAGAACAAGTGGTAAGCTTGGATTGGCTGGTCTTATTGTAATGTGTGTGTCAGTGAGTGACAGGGTGGAATGTGGAACAAGAAAACGTTGGACGAATATAGGAGAATAACCGGGATCCGATCCGATACAACTCCCTTTTAGGAGGCCTTTGAACCCCCAAAAAAAAAAACTAAAACAAGAGAAAGAAAGAAAGAGCGGGAGGCTCAAAATAGCGTTTAATTCGAACTTGAGATTTCTAATAATAAAGTGAAGGAATTACTCGGCTAATAACTAACTTGTATATTTTGAGAAAATGGTGATAAAATTTTATTGATAAAAGAAGAACCAAATACAAAAATTGGCTTATGTCCTAAGGGATTAGGCAAGTTTTTCTACACATAAGAGTTCGGTCATCGGATTAATTGAGTAGACTCCCCTCTCAACCGAAGGCGGACGAAGAAACCTTGCCCTTTAAAGAGTATCCCCCGTCCCCTTAAAGATCATACCCAAAACTATTGGTTATAGTCCTCAAAAAGTATATTTGAAATAAAGTAAGAAGGTTCCTCAAACCAATGCACAAGAGCACCAATATGAAGAGCGAAGCATGCAAGACAATGGGCCACACCATTGGCAGTACAACGAATATGAGTAAAATCATCCTTAGTGACCTGTGACAGCAAGCTCTTAGCATTCTCCACCATTGGACCAATAACTCACATAACTAACTTGCACATAATTTATCATATTTTATGTGAATCCTTAGCATCGATTTCTCCTTAGCAATTATTTTCATTAGTTTCTTCTATTGTTTTGCACCTTTTTTTTTCTTCAACTTAATCCGTTAAGATACAAGAAAGCAGTTTGGTTGGGTTTGTAAAAGCTCAAAATCGAATATCTCACATTTATACCTATAGCCCAAGCATCAAACCTATCATGCAGTGGTTAGTCTTAGCTCTGTAACTCAACTCAAACCTATCATGCAGAAGGTTGTTAGTTCAACTCAAGCTAATTTCCTACCATGGAAGTAGATTGTTTATTGTCGAGTTGAACAAGAGGTTTTGCGCAAGAATTTATTACTTGAAAAATTGACCTCTTCAAAGCCTATAATGATTGCATTCGGATTTCATTAATGATGTTACTTGTTCTCATCATGTTTGTTAGGTACCAAGTCATTCTCAATGGTGAGCTAATTGAAAGGTTCTCTCCTAGTGCTAGGGTTAGGGAAGGTGACCTTCTATCCCCTTATATCTTTGTGTTATGTACGGAAAAATTATCTCATATTATCAATAATAATGTATCCTCTTGGAACTTGGAAGTCTTTGAAGGTTGCTAGAAATGGAATTGCTATGTATCCCACTTTTTCTTTGCCAATGACCTTAGTTTGTTTGGGGAGGTTTCAATCCAACAAGCTAATCTAATGAAGCATTGATTTTGGGCTTACACTCGAAGTCTTGTGTTTGGTTTTGAGAAATGCTTTGTTTGAGGCTTTTGCTATCTTTTTGTTTTTCAGATGAACCCAGCACTGTTTGGGTTGGGCTAGTCCAGCCCACCTACCCATGGACCCATGGATATCTTCACCCAATTTGCAGCCGCTCCACTCCATCAGCTCTCTAACTTCGAAATTCTTCTTCTTCAAGCCTCTCTCTGTATGGAAGTCACTGGAAGGCTAGAAGATTGGGTACAAAGTGAGAAGTTAGAGGCATCATAGAAATGAAGGTGAAGGTGGTGTGTAGGAAGCTGTACGATTACGTTCGCTATGATCTGAAAGAGATTGCATTTCCATCTTCGCTGCCAGACCCTCCTCATATCAAGAAGCGCCGCAAGCTCACATGGAATGAACGGTTCTTGGTACGCCTTTCTTTGGTTCTCATTACACAAGCTGTGGGCTTTGCAGTTGATCAAATTCATACCCAATTGATTTATTTCTCTAATTCATGATTATTTTGAAGTAATAATAAGTAAAGCTTGATTTGATTCTTCATGTACTTTACGAAGTAAAAGAAACTAGTCCCCGCGTGCTCTGGATTGCTTCTGGCAAAAGCAGTACTGATAAAAGTGCTATTGAGCAAAAGCGTTTATTTAAAAATGTGGGTCGGGTCCAATTTTTAGGCTTTAGAATGCTTTGACATTCAAGGTGCTGTGTGTCAAAGTTTATATTTTGTTTCTGACCATCTGAGCTAGTGAAATATTTGGCTATTGTTTCTTTTATTCTTCTTTTAGGTTTAGATAGAGTTTTTGTTTTGTTTTCATTTGGATATGAACTTGTTTCAATGCTTGGAATATGTTAAAGCTTATAATGTGTGGTATTGACATGAAGGATGGTAATTTATACCTTCTTGTATTGGCTGTCAGGTGTTGAAGGAGGCTTCTAGGCTGTATGCTGCCAGCTGGGTTCGGGATATTGGTCCTGAACTGCGACCTAATGATTTTAAGGATGAAGAGAGTGAAGATAAACCTGGTAGACCACAGGGCCCGGCTAAAGAGAAAGAACCCTCAACATTAGAGGATCTTGGTAAGTAATGTCAACATTATGCTACCATATCAATCAATGTCGTAATTATAACTTAATCAAAAGCCTAGTTGTTTTACATGGTGTATGCATACATATGACTATGAAGATGACTATTGATGCATAAGAGATCTTTGCTTTTGGTTTGTTGATTTGAGTCACATTTAGTGTCATGTTATATTTATACGCAAATTAGCATAAACAATAATAATTAAATCCTTTCAAATATTTTATATGCACCAAATCTGCTGTAAGTACTTGAACTCAGTGGGTTAGAAAGTTACTTTTAAAAGCGGTTTGTATATCCAAACGACTTTGAAACATTATACTTATACTTGCTTCATCATGATTGGAAGTGGTTCATCTTTTTGAGATAATGCAAGGAGGATGAAGTAAACCAGTTTGAGCAACAAATATTATAAGGATGGAAGATATAAAGCAAATACTTGTGTTATGCAGTTCTTTCTGGCTGGTTTTGTATCTGGATTTACTGTATTCTGTCTATTGCCTGTGTCTCTAAACTTCCGTTTATAAATTCGGGTTATGATGGTGTAAACAAATCCATTGTGATAAAAACAACTTTTTTATTTTTTATTTTTGGGTTGTTCTCGCAATAGGGTTTTCTTCTTTGACTGTGTTTGAAATCTTTGAGTTTTACAGTTAAGTGGGTTTGAAATCTGATTATGTTTAATGTTTTTGTCTGGAAATAAAAACTGATAGCTGTGGCTGCTAGAGGAGGAATGGAGACATTAAAGCCTGCTCTACAGCGTGTCTACATGACAAGAGCTTCTGCATATAAAGATGCTCTTCAAAGTTTTATACATGGGTACCAAGAAGGAATCCAGCAGGTTATGGAGAAAAAGGAAGATTCTAAATCTGAACAGGAAAGTGATAAGCCTGATAAATCTACTTAACATCTTCTGTAAGAGGCAGCATACTTAGGTTTCCTCCTGCACAACTACTGAAGCAAGTTATTGCTGCACCTATAGACACAAGTTGTCGAGCTTTAGTTTTAGCTCAGTTTTGAGAACATCTTCCATGATCATTCATTTGAGTGCTCAAGAAATGTGAATATAATGGAAATTTGTAGTATATTTCTCTTTTGGACACACCAAACATTATCTAGTTTTTCAGAGTTTTGTACTTGCATGTTCCTTTTCTCTTAACATGTGATAGAAGCCATGTTGACATGCCTCTAGCTGTAGAAAATCTTGATTGTTGGCAAAAGTATCCTACAGAGCTGGCTGATGGAGAAATTCTTGAGTGCGGTTGCCGCATTGGCCAGCCCTACTGCTCTCCGCCTGATTGGTACTGCCAGTTTCAGTTTCTGTAGCAAGTATTATGTTAAAGAACACAAACAACAGCCATTGATTCATTTTCCTCTTCATATTTCTTATTGTTGGTCCTTTTTTGTGTTTTGCTGGCTTTCGTCCTGGGAGTACCACACAACAGAGCAAGCTTTATTGTATGCAACTTACGTTTACCTTGGTGCAGAATGCACAAAATATAAAAGTGGCGGGCATAAAAACTGATGAACTGAAATGAAAGGGTGGGCATAAAAAAAAGATGAACTGTCAACACCAACTGAATCGGACTGAACCGGCAGGCTTGGTTTGGTTTTTAAAGGAAACTTTTTTCTAATGAAAATATAACTTCCCAATATTAATTATAACAACATTTGTAACCACCACCACTTGGGTTAGGGAATTTTTGGATTCAAGAGAGAAGAGGAAGAATTTTGGGGGAGAAGGGAGACATTTGTTGCAAATTATCCTAACATCCGTAAAAAAAAAGGGTTATGAACAAAATTCAAAAGAAATACCACAAGCACATGGCTATTAGAACTATTCTACAAAAGTTATATATCACCTTAAAAAAAATATTCAGCTTAACAAGATTGCTTTTTACTTTTTCTTTAGCTTTGTATTTATGGGAACATGGTTATGTCCACGGAGATGACACATGTCAAAAATTAAGAAAGATGATAAGGGTACATTTTGGATTAAAGTGGTGAACATAAATGCTCTATTTTTGTGTTATACATATATATATTTTTATGTGGTCATCTAAATTATTCCATATTAGTCTATATCTATCTATATATATAAAGCAAAAGGTAGAGAATGGTAAAAAATTCAAAATACTAGAAAATGCTTTTGGTTAATGCACAATTAAGAATTGAAATTATTAATTAAATGAGGATAATATGGTAAATTAACACATTTTCATATTTAAAAAAAATTAAAATTAAAAGAAAAATCAGATAATAAATCCTATTTTTATAAAACACAACTGCCCATTATCTTTTTTAATCTAATTTACCTATAGCAGAATTCGAACTTGGGTAAAAAATGCGGGCTTATTTGCCTGGCGAAGTGGCCTAACCTAACCGACGTCTACTTCTACATTCCAAAATTGGTAAAGTAATAAAACCCTAAAAGCCTTTATTCAATTATCTTTGATATATTCGCCACGATTCATGCTGATGCATATGATACAACGAAACCATCACCATCAATTTCACCATTTCCAAATACACACGTGACAACAAAATACACAGTTAATTTTCGAACACCATTTCTAGAGAGGCAGAGAAAGCTCAATTCGCAAACACGAAATTAAGCAATAAACCGTGCCCAATTCACTTGGAAACTGTATAATCTCAAATTCTCGATCCCCCATTACAGATTACTCTCCCTTATGCGGTTAGCTCTCAAGAAATGGCTTCTTCAGAGATAGAGGTGGTGTCATCGGACTCCAAAACCCAGAAAAACCCTACCGAGGTGCCGGTGATCGACGTCTTCTCCGCTTCTGCTTATGGCGATTTTCAGAAACTGAGAAAGTTTGTCGAACAAGACGGTGCCTCTCTCTCCAACCCTGACGTCCATGGCTACTACGCCCTCCATTGGGCTGCTCTTAATAACTTCCCCGATATAGCTCAGTATATAATTGAGGTATTTATGCCGTTTCTATTTCTGTGAATTTGCTTGTTTTTCTGTGTTGGGTTTTTAAAAGAAGTTGAATTCTGTGCTGGGTTTGTAAAAGAAGTTGAATTCTGTGTTGGGTTTGTTAGGAAAGATTGAGTTATGCAGTGGCTTTGTGTGAAAATGTTGAATTTTTGTTTGGTTGGTTTGTTTGGGGGGAGGGGGGTTGGGGTTGGTAAAATTCTGGGATTGTGTTTGGTATAAGAGCTGGCTGAGCTTGTTTGTTGTACGTTTGGTATTGGATTGCTGCATTGTGTAGCGCTGTCAGTTTGACTTCGATGAACATATTTTTTTATTGATGTTGTCAAAGCATGGTGGCGATGTCAATGCGACTGAGAATATACAACAGACAGCGTTGCACTGGGCAGCTGTGCAGGGTGCAATTGCGGCGGCGGATGTGCTCTTGCAGAATGGAGCTAGGGTTGAGGCTGCTGATGTAAATGGATACCGGGTAATTTTCTCGTTTACTTTCTCCTTTTAAATGCATTTTCTTTCTATTTTTCTTAATTCCCTTTTGGTTGAGTATTGGCCATTTCGAATAAGATAAACCTGGTATTTGATTATGCAAGGATTATGATTTTTTTGTTGTTGTAAAAATAATGAGAGAGACCCACATTCCGTGGATATAAACCTGCTTCTTCCTCACTTCTCAACACTACACCACCTCTCCAATCTCAGTTCTTACTTCTTGACTTCCGCCCAAATAAACTGGGACTACCCAACAATTATTTGCACCAAATCCTCCACAACCATATCTTCTGTTCATCTGAAATGATACATCTCTCTCTACCTCAGAAGAATCTCCAAATTATGGTCCTCTGTGACTTCTTGGAGTTCTAAATGGCCATATCACCAGCCACTGCTTTTGATTTTTGCAAAAGAAATTAAAGAAGCTTGATGGTTGAAGAGCAGAGGAGAGAATTTAGGATGAGGCTGAAAAGGAAATTCCCTGAACGATGCTCATCCTGTGATATCTATTTTGGTTCCCTATGTCCTGCTCTTTACTCTTCTGACTTGGGACCCATTTCCTTAAAAGTAGTTCCCAATAGTTTTGTCCTACTCTTCTACACGTGTTTGTGGGAAATGCATGTGTTATTGATTTTTTAATTTATTCAGTTCATGTGTCTGTGTTTATGTTTATTGATGTCATTTTCTTTTAGAGGACTTTTAACTTTCAGTAGATTGAGATTGAGATCATTTTGTAAGCACTAAACAATATGAACTTTTAGAACCTTGATTCTACCATTGTATTTGGACGGAGATGAAGAATTGAGAGTGGAGAGGTTGGATGGTTTACATAGGCGAGGAAGGAAGCAGGCTATTCATGGGTCATAAGTCTTTGTCATTAATGTTGCTTAAATTAAGTATTGGTCATTAATGAGATCAAACGACAGAAAATGAAGTCCAGTCTTCAACACAAGTTGCTATGAAGTCTATACATATCTAAGAAATTTCTTGTTAACAGCATTGTGGATAACCAGGCTTTTGCACTGCAGGTTGACCGGCACTGTGCTGCCAGACATCCTAGAAATGTTTACTTGCTAGAAAATGTGGAAAAGAAAAAAGAAGTTTATGTTACCGATGAATCTGGACCAAACAGTCAGGCTAGAACCAAGATGATCAATGGTCCAGATTCACAGTTCGGCAACAATAAGCATCTTATGTTGCCAGAATGCCTAGCAAGAGCATTTTCCATTATATGCGTACACAGACAATCACATTCATAGCTATGTTAGTAACAAAAAATGTAGGAACTTATTATTGCCTTATCGATGATTACTATATTTAGTATGATTTCTTTTATAAAGCCACTATTATATTATCATGCATGCAATGGATATGTATTGTGCCAATAGTTCTCTTTTTTCATAACTTGTTTGAATTACTGCAGGCAGCTCACGTTGCTGCTCAATATGGGCAAACATCTTTCTTGAATCACATTGTTGCAAAGTATCATGCTGATTTTGATGCACCTGATAATGAGGGGAGGAGTCCTCTTCATTGGTATGCTAAAAGGCTATTAACTGTGGCATATTGACATGGTTTATGTGTACATAGATATTCTGTGACATTGAAACCATGCTTTTAATCATTCAATTACTCCAGTATCAACCTGCAGTCTCATGAATTAAATTTGTTCATTCTCAAACAGTTTTCTGCATATGTAGTAAGGAGTGTATAAATGATTGAACTAGTTCTTTATTGTTTATACTGAAAAGGGGAATAGCTAATTTTTCTGTACCTTTTTCTATGTACACTGTGATAGACACTAGTGGGGCTTTGGTCTGGATTATCTTTTCCAATTATGTTGATTGGTCTATTTTGATCATTGGCTGAGCCTAAAAGTTTGTCACATATGATTAGCAAAATTGAAGTCATTGATCAAATTATGATGTTCTGTGAAGCAATCTTACATATCTGGAAACATGAAATTATTTGTTGTGAGATTCTCTACAGGAAAATTAATCATTATGATACTTTCAACCAGGGCTGCATATAAGGGATTTGCAGATACAGTTAGGTTACTTCTGTTTAGAGATGCAAGCCAAGGGAGACAAGATAAAGAAGGTATACTAAATGTGCATATTCATTGTGTGCTTGTTAGTTTAATAGTACAATTAAATTTCTACTTTAGCTGTTTATGTAATGTGTCAAACTGCCCATGTAAAAGAGAGTGGTTATGCACTTTTAGTGGCGGGTACCAAAAAATGCTAGGTTAGCTGTCAATAGTATTTTACCAACTTGACCCAACTCATATGGTTTTGGTTTGGATTGGAATTTGGATGGTTCCTAATTGCCATAATTTGTACTTTTCTTTTTTAAGTCTGAGCCAAATTACATTTATTATTTTAAATGTTGGCCCAATATGCAATGTTTAAGAATTCTGAGCTCAATTTATAGGACAAGTAAATAATTATTATTCAATCCAAAGCCGTAATAAATTAAAGAACGGACAAAAATAATAAAACCAGAAACATAAAAGGGGTAGCACCATCACTGCAATTTTTGAAGATAAATCTTATACAATCCAAAGCCTTAGAAAATTGTAGTACAATAAAATGCCAGCAAAAAATTAACAGGAAGAAAAAACGCTGTTTGCCTGCATGCACTCACTAGTGACACATGCTCACATCATTCCATCACTTTGTGGTTTTTTCTTTTTTAATTGAAAAGAGTTTCAGCCCATGTTTCTATACTCCTTATACTGAAGTTTTTTTCAATGGTTATTAAATCTGGCTGCCAATCCTCAAGAGAACCATCAATTCCAATCATGCTTTATGTTAAAAATGAAATTGCAACTTCTCAATGACTCTTCGTAACTAGTTGGTTGCTTATTTAGTCTTTTGTTTGATATTTTTCTTTTAATCGTGCTTTTGTTTTCGGGGTAATTTTGGTGGTCTTCTTTGTGGTCTGATGACTTGAGGATCCTATGCTATTAGGTTGTACCCCTTTGCACTGGGCTGCTTTGAGAGGAAATGTAGAGGCTTGCACTGTTCTTGTTTATGCCGGTACTAAGCAGGAATTAATGGTGAAAGATAATGCTGGTTTTACTCCTGTTCAGATTGCATCTGATAAAGGTCATCAGCGTGTCGCTCTTTTCCTTGTACGTAACTTTATATATCTAGCACTCCTGGTAGATTTCTCACAACCAAATCTAAACAGGACTTGAAAATTAGATATGTGAATATAAGGTTCTGCTAGTATGGGGTTGTGTTTTGGGAAGAGGTTTTGATACAGGACATCATATTTTGCAATGGTTGCATATAATAAAAACTTGTGGGTTCTCATTGACTTTTCCATTATTGTCATTCACATTTTCTTTTCTTTTCTTTGTGTATGGTACATACACAAGGTAAGCAAATTGGTTAGTGGTTCTCATGGTCTTTCCATAACATACGCACATGCCTCCCCAAAGGTTGAATGTCCATTCATATTATAGGCTTGTTTCTGGAACAATTGCAGAGAGTCATACGTATCCTTATACATGAATTCTAGTGATGTGTAGGTTTCTCCTGTGCAATAGAAATGCAAAACATTATTTCAATTGAGTTTAACATTTTATCTTTGAATGGGAAAATTGTATTTTAATTTTTAAAGAGTTGATAACAATTAATTTAATAGGAATGATTACAAAGTACTTTATAGTTATCATCAGTCATGTATGGTGTGCCTAGGATTGGATAGGATTGGATAACTCACTAGATTCAAGGTATGTTGAACCTTGAATTTTGCCTTGAATTTTGTGAGTTATCCACTCCAATCCAATCCTAGGCACCAAACGTGGCCATAAGAGCAACTCCACCCATTTGCCCTTTGCCATGGCAAGGGGGGGGCTAGGGCAGCCACTATTCACGTGAATAGTTGCTGCCCTTGCAAAA
This sequence comes from Prunus avium, assembly GCF_965620075.1. Classification (NCBI taxonomy): domain Eukaryota; kingdom Viridiplantae; phylum Streptophyta; class Magnoliopsida; order Rosales; family Rosaceae; genus Prunus; species Prunus avium. Next base: position 26,103,321 of record NC_142291.1, read on the forward strand.
GGTTGTGGTGTTTCCACCAATTGCCATGGCAACAACTATTCACATGAGATATGAGGAGAGAAATTTGTATAGAGTTTTGGTGTGGGAAGTGAAAACTACAACTAAGTATTTATTTTTAAAAAAATCTGAATTTTTTTGTATTTTTTGTAGATTTTTTTCAATTTTTTGTTGTTGCTGATGTCATCAAACTGGGGCTGGAACTAAGGCAGATCTTGCCTAAGGGCTAGCCCTTGCCGCTGGAAACAAGATTTTGGCCCAAACCCCCCCCCAGCCCTCCCCTTAGGCGCATCGGTGGAATCGCTCTAAGGGTTTCAGGTGAAGTAGACTAATTTAAATATGACTTGGCAACCCCCTTCCAGTGGATTCATTAAAATCAATACTGATTTCTGTAGGTAGGGATCTCAATGACGCTTTGCTACAGGGGGTGTAGTGAGTGGGTTGCTGGGTTTGTAGCACATCTGGGGAATGGTCAAGTCTTGGATGCTGAGCTCTGGGGTATATATTGTGGTCTAAGACTCTAAAGTTGGCCTAGGATGTGGGGTTTAAGCAAAGTAATTTTGGAGGCAGATTCTGTTGTGGCTGTTCATCTCATCTGTCATGATGTGAATAACCTTCAGCCTCTTGGCTCAATTATTTTGGGTTGCCAAGAGATAATGAATGAAGTTTGGCACTGCAAAATAATCTAACTTATCGGGAAAGGAATATGGTGGTTGACTGGATGGCTGACTTGGGCTCTAAGGCTGAATTGGGTCTAAGTCTTTTCCAAGCGCCTCCTCCTAGTGTTAGGTCTTTCCTTTTTGAGGATATGATTGGTGTTTGTAGGCCTCAGGCCATTGTTAGTTTAGTTTTCTGAATTTTTGAACTCCTGTTTACAGACCTTGTTGCCCCTCTCACACCAAAAAAAAAAGGGCTTGCAATTTAGTAGAACTGGAGATAAGGGTCGAGGGATAGATGGTAATATACGGTAATGGTGATACTTTCGGGATTTTCAGTTTAGTCTTTAAAAACTGAAAAATCAAGAACATTTATTACCTATAAAAATTAGAGCAAGGTAGATGGAGTGGAGAAGTGCGTCTAGGGTGTTCTGTTGATATGTACATTCAATCTTGCACAATTATGTGGCCACTTGGTGCGGAAGATAGTAGGCTTGTAATGTAAAGAAAGACTTCATTTCTATTTAAATTAGAGAAATATATAAAATAAAATAAAAACATTCTATACATGGTCACAAATATTGCAGAAGAACAAAAGAACATTTGAGGATGTGATAAGGGAAGAGTTTGACCATTTGTGGAGGGTTCGATTCTGGGCTTTAGTTTCCTTGGATTTAGGGACAATACCTTTTTGCAATTTATTTTATTTAATTTATTTCAGATTGGAATACAGTTCGTTTTCCTTTATAGTTTACAGTATTGGGTATTGCCAGTTCTGTTGATATTTTTGGTTCAAGTAGAGGGCCTATTCCGTTTTAGCTTGTTGGGTTTCATGTTCAAAGCTCTATACGCTTTCTATTTCTCCAATGAAAGTTTGTCCCCTATAATAATTAAAAAAAAAAAGAGTGGCTCCATGATTTATGCTTTTTCTGTACTTCAGTAATGCTCATGGGTAATTCTCCTGTGGCAGTGATTACTGAATTTCTTATAAAAAGGACTTTTTGTATTTTGTGCAGGCTAACCAGCAGCGGGCTCACAGTAACCGTTGGAGAGACAAATTTTGCAGCGGGAAGATGGCAGATATTGGTTTAGCTCCTGTCTTGTTGTGTACAATAATCTTTCAAACAATTCTCTTTATGAACTCGGTCCTCGCAGGTAGTTAAGCTATGATGTTCCAGTTTTCCTTTAGATTGCAGATAGATTTGTGTTCCCTCGCCAATCATTCATTACTGACTTCATACTTACTCATGTCAGCTCCTAATCTGACAAAGGTTACTGCTGCTGTTGGCCTTTGGGGATGGGCTGCTATTTCGTTAGCTGTGGGTTCGCTGATTATGTTCTACAGGTGCAGTAGGTAATCCTTTTTCTAGAAGCCATAATTAAATGCCAATTGAAATTTTGTTTTTATCTTCTCCGAAATAGTTATTTTGTCATTGAGCCAGTAAGAAAATTTGAGCTCGCATTGATACTCGAACATATGGTTTGGAGAATTTGGTAGTCATTTAGCACTTAGGGTGGTTCTTTCCCAACACACCCCTCCACCCCCCCCCCCGCCCCCCCCCCCCCCCCCCCCCCCCCGATCCTATTTTGGATGAACCTAATATCTTTAATACATTTCCAAGTGAGATTACCAGCCTGGCAAAGTTATGCTTTAATGATACATGTCCTTGTATATCTACTGCAATTCTTCCGTTCTATCTTTTATTCTGATATCATTAAACAATTATCTACCACAATTGGTTGCAGTAAAGATCCAGGTTACATCAAAAGAGCAGGGGAATTCAGCAGTCATACAGACACAGAGGTATGCAATGTTTCTGTTTAGTCTATTACCATTTCTACTGTCAAGTAGGAAAGCAAGTTCATTATAAGTAGTTCTCAATGAAAGAACTTCCCGAAGTAAGGTTATGTAGCAGAATTCAACAAGGAAAAAGGTTGTGTAGCAGAAAAACCATAATATCTTTTTTTTATTGAAGCCATCAATGTCCATAAAACAAAAGGTGGTAGGTATGAAACTTGATTGGAACTTAGATTAGGTTGATAGTTTGAATATGATCTGATGACAACATTATTTTACTCTATGCTTGGTTCACTTTCAACCAGAGAAAATCAAGGAGAGAAAAAAAATACATAATTTTTTGAGAACAATAGAAAGGTAAAATAACCAGTGTTGGTAGCTTTTGTTAGTACGGTCAACCTTTTCTTCAAATTTCACATATTTTGTAGAGAACCTTTTCTTCAAATTTCCCTCCCTTATCTTTCTCATCTTCATTAGTAACCAAAAGGTGGAAATCAAGGGAATTTACTTATATTATGTTCTTTCCTTCTTTTCCATTGCTAAACCAAATGTGGGGTTAGGTCTCATTTGAGTAAAAAACATAATTAACCCAACGAATTTGATAAAGCTTTGCTGGTCGAGGAACAATGCTTCTATTGAATTGTAAAAATACAAACAATTTGAATATGCAAAAATTTTAAACCACCGGAAAAGAGACCATCAAATTATAATTATCGTACCTAAGCAAAAGAGCATCTATAGTGACAGCAGCCACCAATCTGCATAAATGTAGAAATGTCTATAATAACACTGGGAAGAAATGAAACCAATAGAGGTCCTATATGGCCAGAGCGAATGCGCCACTGCGCCTAAATCGAACTCATAAAACTCCACATCCTTCCTATGAAAATTTCAAAGATCCTTCTATTTATTTCCTACCACACAGCCATCATTCTGCAATTGCGTAAGACTTTCATCTTCTTCCCCACTCAAAGCTCGATTCTTATTTATTAAGAACAAAAGGATGTGTTATTTTGGAATTATGTAAGACAATTCAGTTGCCATTATATAGTTAAGGCATAACTTTAATGCAATAGGGCATTAAGGAACCATATAATGCAATTAAAAATAGCTGAGACACTACATGCACGAAATTTTGAAACCTACACATTCAATATGATAAAGAGATTTTTCTCTGTAGTGTTTCGAAACACAGCTCCAGATGGGGTTTTGTTGATTCTTACTAGTGTAACTCCACTTTCTAATAGTGTACTGACATTTTTCAGGATCGTTTGTTGAATATTGATTTGAACAACAACTCTGTATGGATGGGAAATTGGTCTCAACTTTGTCCCACTTGCAAGGTTAACTTTAATGTCCTAATTGTTTTCAAAGATGATACTAAACGTAATAATATTTTTGGATACTTCTTTCTGGTTCATATAATTATTGCATGTTTGATTAATATCATATTTTCTCACATTCTTTTGCTTCAGATAATTAGGCCTGTTCGCTCTAAACACTGCCCCACATGTAACCGATGTGTAGAACAGTTTGACCATCATTGTCCATGGATATCTAATTGTGTTGGCAAGGTAAGTAGTGCTAACTTCTTATCTTAGTTCAAGTCAATGTAACTTTGTTATGGATTCTTGAGGTCCCATTAGCTTCACTACCTCGCCATTATGCTTCTTGCAGAGAAACAAGCGAGATTTTTTTATTTTTATCTGCATGGGAACTTTGACGTCGATCATTTCTGCTGCCGTTACAGTTCAAAGTATGTGGGTAGCAGACATTATAAGCTTTGCGATAAAATGCTTATTTTATTTGTGACTAGATGACAGCTGTCTTTTCATGATGCAGGGATTTGGAGTTCAATGCCAGCATGGAGAACAGAAGAAACATGGATTCATCATGTGGTAGTTCAACATCCTAGTGTTGTTTCTTTTCTGTTTTTGGACGTTATTATTTTGGTTGCTGCTACAACTCTGACGGCAGCACAGGCAACTCAGGTAATTGATGGAATCCTTACTACCTATATATTAACTTAATATAGTGAAGACAATATGTGGTCCTTGGAAAAAATTGAACATTGCATCTTCTGATATGGGAAGTATACACTTATTTTCCAATTACATCTTCTTGGATGGGAAACATACACTCCTTTTCCTCTCTATGCGGATTAACTAGTATGCTGTTGCAGTCAAGGATCTGATTCAGTTCGTATGGTCTATAATTTGGAAGAAAATATTTCTTTTTGTTTTTTTTTACCTCTTTTCCGTCTTTATTGGGTATTTTTTTTGTTTGTTTATTGGCGGGATAAAGTAGCCATTAAAGAACCTGTCTAAATAATGGGAAAAGAATGTGGGAGCGGATACCAATGGACAAGTAAGTTTAGAGGAGCAGAATTGGACTGCCTTAATTACAAGCTTACAAATTAGGTAATTTGTAGGAAAGTGAAGGTACCGTACATGTTCTTGAGTTGTGTCTCTTTTAGCATCATGTAAGCGAATGCTAACTAGAGAAACGAAAATGGCTGACATGGATTAATGAATCAATTGGATGATGCAAAATATGGCTCTACATCTTTTTTAGGTTTAAAGTTAATTTTCCTTGCTTTCTTGTTCCTCGACTTTGGTATGTTTTGATTTTTGATCCCTTCATAAGTCGTGAATTTATGCAGATGTATTTACAATTATCATCTTTTAAACTCCTACAAGGTAGTAAGTATATATAGATAACGTAGTTTTCATATCTGTGAATCAGATAGCTCGAAATATCACCACCAATGAATTGGCGAATGCTATTCGTTATGGGTATCTTCGTGGTCCAGATGGGCGGTTCCGGAACCCATATAACCATGGGTGCAGGAAGAATTGTGCTGATTTTCTCATTCAGGGCCACACAGATGATGATGAAATTGCTTGGCCTCCATTGCAGCAGGTTGCCAGTTAGCATTATGTGCTCTCCAGTGTCTTAGGCCCTGGATGATGCTGGAAATTCCATCTGTACCTGCTTGTACTTTTTCCCACCATTGGTTACCCAATTTTTATACATAAATCCCTGGTCATTTTACTGGTACAAGCTCCATTTTCAGTTAGCCATATGTACAATTGAAAAAAATGAAATGGAAGAGAAATGAAATCTTTTTATTCTGTAATTGTGTTCCTTTTCATAATTCAAGAAGTAGCCTCTCTCTACGTTTCCGTTACGTTCAACAAAAAAATAACAAAGGTAACGGGGTTTTTGGAGACATCTATACGGTGATATCCGAATGTTTACTTCTAATACGAATGCTTAAATTATTATCTATAAGAATCAAGTAGAAATCAATATAATTTATTTAAGTCACTGAGAAGTGGACTTTAAAGGGATATATTACCCCTTTACTAGATTCTCTAAAATGCTGAACCTCCTGATTTTTAGTGTTTAGGTTATTTTTGGGAGTGCTTCTACAGGCAGCGGTTTTGTAAAATACATAAGCATTTTATTAAGACTTCAAGTGCTTTCAGCATATTCCCTTGGAAGCGTTTCTGGTGAAATGCCTTTTTGTTTAAGAAATATTCAAGGTGTTTCTTTACATAAGATCTAAAAACATATTTTCTCCAAAAAATAAAAAATAAAAAATAAAAAATTCAGTATTGGTTATTTCAAAAACACTTTTTTCATTGTAAAAACCCTCCCGAAGGATCTCTAATAATTAATTTGATTTTCAAAGTTATTTCGTCTAAACCAATTACTCTCTCCCAGTTTGGCAGGACTTAACTACTGCTTAGAGCTAGCATCAGTTTTGCTGTTGAATTAAGTGAAGAGACCCAAAATTAAAAACTATATCTTCTTCAATCTCATTTTGCTTGAATTCTAATAGGGTAATGCTAGGCTTATCACATTTTTACATCACATTGTGTACCAACTTTTTAATAGAGATGGACCCTATTGTATTGGTGGGCTCCACCTCTATTAGAGAGATAAAATTGTGATAAGCCTAGCATTTTCCATTCTTAATAAGGTAAACGAGAAGGAACTTGGGTGGGCTTCCCCACCAAGTGGCGACATGAAGGTAGATACTGTCTTAGTTAAAACATAACATATGCTATAAAATTAGTAGATTATTATAAATAAATCCAATCCTAGACATGTATTTATAAAAAAACCCAAACACTATTTAAACATAGAAACACACCCAAAATCAACAATTGTATATTTTTTGGGTGTGTTTATAAATGGGTTTTGAGTGTGTGTAATGATGGGTTTTGAGTGTGTTTATAAAGTGTTTTGAGTGTTGGGTTTTTTTATAATTTCAGCCCCCATTTTGGGTGTTTTAGTGAAACTCCCTAAAATTAGAGCATACCATTGGGTCAGAATTTCATAACGTTTAACCATTCTACATGTAGCATTAAAGATATCTATTCAAGCGACAAGACTATGTATCTATATGGAATTCTTCAACCATTTACATAACCACTAACTATCTAGAATAACTTTCTATCCTCGGGATCTATCTATGTAAGAGGTCAATAAAATGCCTTTCACTGCAAGGAATTCTAAGACCACCCACTTGATGATAATCAAAGCCAAACTCTTCTGCAGCTTTACTCAACAAGTCTTGAAATGAAGGGCGGTTCAAGTAGGAAACTGGAATCACAAACCGCTTCGTCTTCTCTTCTTCCTCTCCAACGTAAACCGCAAAGCAGCCTTTTGGAACATCCAATGTTGTTGTTGTTGTTGATGATGCTTGATGTAAGAATTGATCAGACCTTTTATGTCTCCGGACAATGTGCTTAGCATGATGAAGAACTATGTCTGCTACACGAATGCCCATTTTAACTTAACCAAATGAAGCTTGAGCAGATGGAGAAAAATTGATGAAAGTTAGAACACTATTTTCAGAAACTGAGAGTTTTCCTTGAGTCTTGGTTTATGGTTCGTGAATTGTGTGTGCTTATTTATATAGAGGAGAGAGTAGCACATAATTTCTTCTCCATATTGATTGATGGGTGATGTCCAACTTGTACCTTGGAAATTTGTTGAACTCTGGCACCCTCAGAGACTCACATAGCCAACTTGGAATGATGGGTCACACAATATAATACTAAAAATACATAAAGTCAGCCCACTACACCCTATTCTCATTTCTCCAATGTTTTTTAATTGGGCATGTTCTTGAAGTGATTGGCTCAATAAGTGGCTTGGGAATCTGAAAGTTTGATGAAAAAACCTATTGGTATTCTTATGTAAGGTTTTTTAGGGTGAGAAATGTTGCGTCGATTCAGCTGCACCAAAATGGATTAAGCTGCATCTTCAACTTGTGATACTCGCAAGTGCACAAGCCGTTCGGTAGTATAGCATATGTAAGTGCGAGGTCGATTCCACAGGGATTGGTGATTGAATAATCCAATTCAGTTTTTCTACACAAAACAGAAAAACAAGAAAGAAAATAAATAAAACAAGAAAGAAAGAAAAGAAAATAACTCAAGTAGATGAGTTCCCAAGTTCAATTAGATTAACGGATTGATTCTAGCTAAAGTATGATTAAGCCATGGTGTTTGGTCCTAACCTTGTGTTCCTAATTCCCTAATTTGATCATTTGTTGTCTAACCTAAAATTAAGCATTAGGAACCCATTAAGCATAGAAGAACATTTTAAACAACCAAGTATGTATCTAATCCATGTTGTCGAATGTCCATACATACTCTTCCTATCCATAGTTCAATTCGAATTAAAGCATGGTGTCTACTCTTAATTCAAACCAAGATAGCTAATATGCAAGCCTAAATGGTGATCAATCATTCAAACTAGCATATTAACTTATAAGCATAATGAATAAGAACAAAAACCATAATTGAAACTTGGAAACTAATTAAACTTGAATACTTAAGAAAGAATGTACATTACAAATAAAATTAAAATAGAACTTGAAAACTTGAAGGAAAATTTAGTAAAATCATTTTGTTACAACAATTGACAACTTGAAAGGAAACTAAGAGAATGTGAGGGAGAGAAGGGAAGGGAGCTCTAGAGAAGTGTTTGAGAGCTCCCTCCCTTGGGGTGTGTTTTGAAGCTTGAAGACTTCTCTATTTATAGGGCTAAGAGGGAGGAACATCATGATGAATTCCAACACCACCATTCATCTTTTAATACAATCCATAACTCCCACTTCATCTTGTCTATGTTAGTGTGGTTGGAATCAATCCCATCCCATACTTCTTTTGCTACACCTCAAGCTTTCTTCACATGGGTGTTCAAAGGTGTTCAATTGTGGCTGCCTTTTGCTGCCAACCCATGTGGATTTTCTTTTGGTTGTTGGAAAAAAAATGATTCTTCTGAACCAGGCTTGGTGTAGGAAGGCCTGAGGTTTCAATATGTATCCAATGGGGCTCAAATTTGGATATGTCATAATAGACACCCATTGGAACAACTTTAATGAAGAATGCATTCCCATCTGAGTAGTACAAGTGTACATTTTGGGCCTTACAAGTTGACTGCCGAAAATAGACTGGAATTGACTTCATTGCAGTAAGTTTGTGGGCTTGTTTTGGGCTTGATCTTCCCTCCTACAAAATCTGGAAAAATATGGATCTTCAAACCCTTTGAATTATCTTTCCAAGCATATGTAGCCTAGCTCTAGGAAAAATCAGAAAGCCCTTCAAATGTGATATTTGGCCCAGTAATGCAGATGATGCAGAATTTAACCTTAAGTTGCCAAAACTTGTATAACTTTCTCTAGAAGACTCGGAATCATGAACCGTAAAATTCTCCAGAAACTAGACTTCTGCATTTTTCCAATGATATAAGGCTCACCATCTGGTTCATCTTGAGCAATTACAGTCCAATTCGTGAAGTTGACTGATCTGCAGACACCGTTTTGAGCTAACTTGTCTCCAAAATGCATTTAATGAGTCTCAAGCTTATTACACTGAAACAAACACAAAATTTATTAAAAGCACAAGTTTAACTCAAAAACTTAACCAAATCATAAGTTAGAAGGATACAAAATGATATGTAATTATGCACCGATCAAATACCCCCAAACCTAGATTTTGCTAGTCCTCGAGCAAAACAACACAAAACAAAGTTAAAAACAAAACAAGAAGTTAACTAAACCACTTCCGCAGGTAACTCAATTGCGTTGAGCATATGCAACAAGCCTTTAAACCTCTAGGCATCCCTAGTAGGAGGAGTTGTGTCTCCTGAGGGTTTAACAGAAATGATACCCACAAACGTTTTACTAACTCTACAAAACAAAGTGGTTAGAAAACTTATTAGATTTGTTAGTCTTTAAGCAAAATAAAAGAAACACAAAAACAAAAATAATTACAAAAACAAAAAAAATAAAAAAATAAAAATAAAAGTAAAAAATAAAACTCAAAACAATCTTTCCGAACATTTTCTGAAAAGAAATTGTCAAAACATAGAGAATATTGAGAGAAGAAAGTGGAAAGAGTAGAGAGAATGAGAGTTGTTGAATATTTTATGATTTTCACTTATGTTTTCATTACTTACAATCAACACATATATATACAAGTTCCTAAGACATTAGTCAAGCCCCCCAAGTTAGGCAACCAACCAAGTTAGGCAACCAAACTAATTAGGCAACCAAACTAGTCAAGCCCCCCAAATATTGTAGGTGCCAAACATAGTAGGTGCCAAACATTAATTGACTATTACTAGCCACATTAATTGACTACTAGACAACATAATTAACATAGACAAATTCAACATATGACAACTTCTAACATTCCCCCTCAAGTTGGTGCATAGATATCACCGATGCCCAACTTGATCAGTGAGTTGTGGAATACTCTGCTAGAAACTGCTTTTGTCAAAATATCTGCCAGCTGGTCTTCGGACTTGACAAACGGAAGCTGAATTTCTTTATTTTCAACTTTCTCTTTAATGAAGTGTCGATCCACTTCAACATGTTTGGTGCGATCATGTTGAACTGGATTGTGTGCAATGGATATTGCAGCCTTGTTATCACACTGTAGATGCATTCCTAATGTAGGTGCATATCCAATCTCTGTAAGCAATTTTCTCAACCAAAGAAGTTCGCAAATTCCTTTGGTCATTCCTCTGAATTCCGCTTCTGCACTAGACAAAGCAACAACATTCTGTTTCTTGCTCCTCCAAGTAACCAAGTTACCTCCCACAAATGTGAAATACCCTGATGTTGATCGTCTATCAGTGACATTCCCTGCCCAATCTGCATCTGTATAGCCACTGATATTCAGATGACCATTCTTAGAGAACATAAGTCCTTTTCCTGGTGCGGACTTCAAATATTTAAGAATCCGAAGAACTGCATCCATATGATCTTCACTTGGACAATGCATAAACTGACTAGCAACACTTACAGCATACGCGATGTCGGGTCGGGTATGGGATAGGTAGATCAGTCGTCCCACCAATCTTTGATATCTTTCTTTGTTAGTGGGTACTTGATTGGGATATTCCCCAAGGCGGTGATTCTGAACAATTGGAGTGTCCACAGGTTTGCAATCTAACATTCCAGTTTCTGCCAATAAATCTAGAACATACTTCCTTTGTGAGAGGAATATGCCTTGCTTTGATCGAGCAACTTCAATGCCCAAGAAGTACTTGAGTCCACCAAGATTTTTCATTTCAAACTCCTTTGCCAAACATTTTTGTAGTTGAGAAATTTCCTGCTTATCATTCCCAGTAATAATCATATCATCAACATAAATGATGAGAGCAGTTACCTTTCCTCCCTTGTGTTTTAAGAACAGAGTATGGTCAGAATTACTCTGCTTAAAACCATAAGTCTTCATTGCCACGGTAAAACGCCCAAACCATGCTCGGGGAGACTGTTTCAATCCATATAATGCCTTTCGCAATCTGCACACCACATTAGCAGGAGTAGATGTAACGTATCCTGGTGGGATATCCATGTAGACTTCTTCTGTGAGTTCTCCATGGAGAAAGGCATTCTTCACATCAAATTGGTGGAGAGGCCAATCGAGATTTGCTGCAATAGACAATAGCACACGAACGGTGTTAAGTTTTGCAACTGGGGCAAATGTTTCTTCATAGTCAATACCATATGTCTGCGTGTATCCCTTTGCCACAAGTCGTGCTTTGTATCGTTCAATTGACCCATAAGCATTGTATTTCAAAGTGTAAACCCATCTGCATCCGACAGTCCGTTTTCCTTGAGGTAAATTCTCCAGTGTCCATGTGTGATTTTTCTCCAGAGCATGCATCTCCTCCCTCATTGCTTGAACCCATTTTGGATCCTTCAATGCCTCACTCACTTTGGTTGGAATATGAATTGCGGATAACTGGTGTACAAAGCCTTGGAGGGGTGCAGATAATTTTTCCGCAGAAACATAGTTTGCAATTGGATACTTTGATACCTTGCCATTATCCGGTGAATACCGAATTGGCGGTTTTCCACGATTCTGTCTATCAGGTAATTGATAACTAACAGTTTCATCAACTAAAACAGTAGATGTAGTAGAATCACGTACCTCAGGAGTATTCTCAGGAGATTGATCAGCTGGTACTGAGATGTGAGGGGGGTCTTCATCATTATCGTCGGCGAAGTAGGCAAAAATATTGTGCTCTCTGCTGTGGAGCGACCGGTCGCTGGGCTCCTGGCGACCGGTCGTTTTTGTACAGATTCGAATTTCAGCTTCAGCGCTTGGAAGCGACCGGTCGCTGGGCTCCTGGCGACCGGTCGTTTCTGGACAGATTCGAAACTCAGTTTCAGCGCTTGGAAGCGACCGGTCGCTGGGCTCCTGGCGACCGGTCGTTTTTGTACAGGTTCGAATTTCACCTTCAGAACTTCTATGCGACCGGTCGCTTTTGGGCAGGTTACATTTTCTTCTGGACTTTTGGGATCCGTTTTGCTCCAATCTTCAAGTTCTTGAATTTCCATGGCCTCCTTGCCCAGTGGTTCTCTTTGTATGTCTCTGTGAGGCGGAGAGTTGGACATCGGATCATGAAAAAACATTTCCGATTCCATAAAAGTGACATCCAAAGTGACATATGTACGACGACTGGAGGGGTGATAGCATCGGTATCCCTTCTGATGGGCAGCATAGCCTACAAACACACATATGAGAGCACATGGATCAAGTTTGCCACGTTGATTCTTATGGAGGTGGACGAATGCTACACAACCAAAAACTCGGGGCGGAAGCATCTGAACGGAGGGCAAGGGCCCATGTTGGGCAAGTGCTTGTAATGGAGTCCGGAAGTCTAAAACTTTGGAAGGCATTCGATTGATGAGGTACACTGCGGTGACTATAGCATCATCCCAATGGTGGCGAGGAACATGAGCGCCAATCAAAAGAGCTCGTGCTGTTTCAAGGAGGTGTCGGTTTTTTCGTTCCGCAACACCATTCTGTTGGGGAGTTTGAGGACAAGTGGTCTCATGGATGATGCCATGTATCTGGAAGTAAGTCTGAAAATCATGGTTGATATATTCACCCCCATTGTCAGAACGAAGGACTTGAATCTTGGTAGAGAATTGAGTTTCAATTTGCTTGTGAAATGACTGGAATATAGGGAACACATCAGTTTTATTTTTCATCATGAAGAGCCAAGTCATGCGGGTACAATCATCTACAAAGGTGATAAACCACCGGAAGCCAGAAGTTGTAGAGATAGGTGAAGGACCCCAAACATCAGAATGTATCAAAGCAAATGGAGCAACACTTTTATTTGTACTTGATGGATAAGAGACTCTGTGACTCTTGGCTAAGATACAAGTATCACATTGGAAATCAGTGGTACAGGAATTCGAAAACAAATCTGGAAATAGATGTCTCATATAGCCAAAAGACGGATGCCCCAAACGCCGGTGCCATAACCAAAGTTGTCGATCCTTCCAAGTCGATGAGTGCTTCACACTATGTGCCTTTCCCATACTGAAATCATCCACATAGTACAACCCCCCTCTCTTAGTACCACGACCAATGATCTCCTTGGTGAGAATATCCTGAAATAAACAGAAATCGGGATACATAAGTACACAACAATTTAGTTGCTCAGTAGCTTGGCCAACAGATATCAATTTATTAGACAACGATGGGACAAGCAAAGTATTTTGAAGAGTAAGGGATGGAGAGAGGCCAATGGTTCCAGCACCAATCACAGGAGAGGTAACACCATTTGCGTTGGCAATACTTGTTCGTTGTGGTGTGGTTGTGCTTAGAAAATCGGTTGGATCAAACGTCATATGATCTGTGGCTCCTGAATCAATAATCCAACCTGTGGAGTCACTTGTATATGATGTATGAAATACATATCCACAGTTACCTGAGTTACTGAAAGATGAAGAGTCCTTTTCTGATGTTGAGGTAGACTCTTCATGAGGAATTAACGTTACCAGAGGATCCGAGGTGACAAGGGCAGCACGACCCGTTCCTCCAGCAGCAAGTTTACGAGCCTTGAGACCATCCCACCAATCTGGATAACCATGTAGATTAAAACAAGTTTCTCGAGTGTGCTTTGGATTCCCGCAGTGAGTGCAACCATTCCCATCTGTGGGAGCCTTGGGTCGAGAAGGTGGAGTAGTCTTATTGGCAGCTGTCTGTAGCTGGAGATGAGCAGTTGGAATTGGGCGAGAGGGTCGGTATGTTCCTTTTGTTACCAATCCTACTCCGGTTGGTGTTGGAGCTCCTAACATCACAGTTTGTTGGATATCTTCTCGTCGAACATGAGCATAAGCTTGCTCTACTGTAGGAAATGGACTCATTTGGAGCACATCACTTCGGGCTTTGTCTAGTCGATCATCCAAACCATCCAAGAAAATATAAACTCGATCTTCTTGGATGATATCATAGTATTTTTTGATATCCAACTCGCACTTCATCTCATTTGGACGGCGAAAATCGATTTCTCGCCATAAGCCTTGGAGATCATTGTAGTAAGCTTCAATCGAACCTCCCCCTTGTCGCATACGGGAGATTCGCCTTTTAAGATCATACACCTGGGAGGTGTCAGAGCCATCAAAGTAAGTTGTGGCTATTGCGTCCCATGGAGTTGATTAGCCACCCTTTCACGATTGCATTTTCTGTTCGCCATCGGTTGAATGTCGAGTCCGTCTGAGAAGGTGCTGGGAGTTCACCAGTGAGATATCCCAGCTTATCCTTGCCAGCAACATACATCTCAATAACTTGAGACCATAAGGCATAGTTGGAGCCATCCAACTTAATGCCAATTTGTGCAGGAGAGGTTTCGTAGGTAATAGTCGGGGTCGGGGTCGGGGTCGTATTCGATGTTGATGCTTGTATCTTCATCAACTCAGCCATTTGAGCAGCAAATTCGGTGAAAGTAGTAGGATCGGTGGTGCTACTTTCAACATGGGAAAAATCATCTTCTCCCATGATGGAAACAACAATTCAAGACTAGAGTCAGCAAGATCGCTGCTCTGATACCATGTCAAAACATAGAGAATATTGAGAGAAGAAAGTGGAAAGAGTAGAGAGAATGAGAGTTGTTGAATATTTTCTGATTTTCACTTATGTTTTCATTACTTACAATCAACACATATATATACAAGTTCCTAAGACATTAGTCAAGCCCCCCAAGTTAGGCAACCAACCAAGTTAGGCAACCAAACTAATTAGGCAACCAAACTAGTCAAGCCCCCCAAATATTGTAGGTGCCAAACATAGTAGGTGCCAAACATTAATTGACTATTACTAGCCACATTAATTGACTACTAGACAACATAATTAACATAGACAAATTCAACATATGACAACTTCTAACAGAAATGACTCATGCACATGACTCAAAAGTTAAAAGCTCAATTTTAGACATTATTTACAAGGCGGCAAAGTTCAAAACACAACATGCTCAAAGTGTAGTAGTGTGATAGCCAAATGCAACAAAGTCCCCAATCTTAGTTTTCACACAATTTCAAAAATCAAACCAAGCACAAATGCAACTTCAAATCTCACCAAAGTTGTCCTCTCACAAATGAATCACTCAGAAGAGGGCTACAATGCAACACTCAGTTATAAACATGAGATTAGAGTTAAATCATAAAGGACTTAACTCAAAATAGGAAGATGAAGAACTTGCATTAATATGATCTCAAGAAGGATGCCAAACACTTAAAAGTAAGAAAATGCATGCAATTCAACCATATGACATTTAAGATCAATTTAGGTCTTTAACATAGGTTGTAATGGGGCCAATGGTGTAAGGTGAGTAAGAAATGAAAGGTATGGATAATACAAAGTCCAAGGAACTCAAAAATGTAAGAGCATAAAATAATTGTTTACAAGACTTCGAATTATCATGATTAGATTTTTTTTTCTTTCATTTACATTGATTCATACTCCTTTCCTTTAATTGAACAAACACCAATTTATTTTGAGGCCAATAAAGAAACCCAAAAATGAAATTTCATTCAACCATCACATAATCACAACTTTTCTATTTTCTTCCACCAATTGTGTGATTTTTTTTTTTTTATTATTATTATTTTTGAAATGTAACTCCCCTTCCCAAACTTAGTGTGAAAAACACATCCAAATTAAAGCTCATGAGTTCCTTAGAAAGGTAAATTCTTGTTTTTCAGGCTAAGGTTAGGAATTATAATTGGTAAATGAAAGAAAAGGTTTACATGTAGGCTCAAAATGGTTAACAATGGAAAATCATGCATAAGCATGCATAAGGTTAGCTTGAAAGGCACAAACGATCCAAAGAGGGCCTTAATATCACTTCTTAAATGTCATGAAATCAAATTGCATAAGAATGAATGACTTTTAAGTGTTCAACCAAATCAATGAATAATGAGATCAAACAACAACTTTGATGACAAGAAAATAAGAGTATGTGTATAACACTCATGAAATGAAGCACAAGGCTCAAAAGCTCACATTGTATGGTTATATAAGTCTAATTTATGCTTGATACAATTCTTTGGGTCATGCAAATCCTTTAATTGGAAAATTATGAAACAAATGGCAAGTGCAAAGGTTTCGAACATATCATGCTAGAATGATGCCAAAAATTTATTTATTTATTATTTTTAATAAAATGAAATCCAATTTTCATTTAAGTCATGCAAACATTTATCACAATCTCATCATATGTGTTCGGAAAGTGACTCAAAAATAAAAAAAAAACAAGACTCAAAATAAAAAGGAAAAACAAAAAAACAAAAAACAAATAAATAAATAAAAATTACTTACTAAACTCCAATACCCCCAAACCTAGAAATGAACATTGTCCTCAATGTTTAAAATTTAGGCACAAGCAATGTCATTATAACAAATGAAGGTATTAAAGCAAATAAAAATCACAAAACACACAAGAATACAAAAATAAAATAATTATAAAATAAAAATTACAAAACAAACAAACAAATAAAAAGAAATGAAATAGTAAAACACTCGAAACAGAAAACCCTAAACAGACAGTCTTATGCAAACCAAAACCCAAAATGTTTGAAGCCCAAAGCAAAAGAAAGTTAACCCACTTTTAAACCTAAACAACGGTGAAAACCCGACCCACAATGAAATCCGAAGCCCACACGTTTTTTATTATTATTTTTTAATTTTTTATTTTTAAGATGACACATGAATTGGGAGTGCAAAGACGAGATTTTTGAGAAGAGAGAATGTGGTCCCTGATGTCTCGGCTCCTGTGAGTCACGGGCAACAAAGTGAGGGACGTGTCACATGCAGAGGCCCCTCACACATTCCCAAGCCAGAATTATTGGCCTCTTGGGTGAAGCGGGACGACTTTTTCACTTTGAAGGTGGTGAAAGGTGAAAAATGCAATTAAGGGGGGTTGGGGAACGGGTGTGGCGACAAATAGAGATAAGCCATAAGGGCCGCGCAGAACTCAGAAGCGCAGTGGCTAGGGTTAAGCAGAAACTAAGTCTATAAAAGAGAAAGAGAAAGAGGGGGGAAAATGTTCGGTTCATTTTTACACATGATTTATCATGTTATTCACCCATTATTTTGAGTTAGTTCTTGACATTTTATAGCTTTTTACTTCCTTTTTGTGTTTTCATAGGTTTTACCTTGGTTAGAATGAAAATGAGCTAAAAGTGCATTATTGGTTATAAATTCTGATTTTTGTTCATTTTCGTAGGTCAACTTCTTGGCCTCGGATCAGCATGCTCGGGTGCTCGGGTGCTCGGATGAGGTGAAGATCTTCATGAAACTTGTTCCAATGGATGTTAACTACAACATATCCGAATTTGAGCTCCATTGGACAAGTGTAGCCTATCCAACTGATCTAACAATTGATGCTGGCTCTGGAAATCTGTTTTGGGCTAGTTTTACTTTCACTTGGTGTTACCTCATTTTTACTTGTTACCATGCCTTTTGGTAACAAGAAATTACTTTGGTTAAGAGATATTTTCTGAAGCAATGAGCATCTTGGTGAAGACAATAACAAAAGAACCCATCATGGCAAGGGGACAAAGGCTAAGGCTTTAACAAAGGTGGTAGTTTTATATTAAAAGTAAAAGCTGGAAAGGAGGAGAGAGGAGAGCAAAGAGCATCAGCCATTGCAATCGGATTCATTATTGAATTTTGCAGAGATTTTGGAGCTGGAGATGAAGCTTGGAGCTAGGGAGCTCAAGGAGGAAGACAAGGGCAACAAAGCAAAGAGTGGAAGAGATTTCCACCATTGAAGACCTTGAGCTCCCATGTTCACAAAATCTGTAACTTCTTTCTAATTTTGTTTTGAGTTTGTATTTGAAATAAGTATGAGCAACTAAATTCCATAGCTAGGGCTTAGGTTGAAGCCCTAAACATGAAAACCTTATTGTTTTGATGCTTGAGTGTATAAATTTCTAGATATTCTTGATGAATTCCAATTCACCAAATTAATCTATCCTTGATGTGTGTTTTTCCTTGGTTGGCCATCTTTGAAAGCATGCTTCTTGTGATTGTTGGGATTATGTGTATCTTCATGTTGTCCTAAGCAATAAATGGATGAAGTAAGAATCATCCATGTGAATTGGTTTCTTGAATACCTAATGTAAACACCATGCTATTAGGATTCTTGTGATGTTCATATTCTCTTTTAACTTAATGGGTTTTCCTTGTAATTGAATCGAAGTACGAACCATACCTAGGTTCGGTTATGGGGAGGGCACAAGTATTGTAGCACGAACCATGCACTTTACGTATATTAGAGAGAATCAATGCGTCTTGAGCCACGACCCATGGTCTTGATTGCGAACATCTTCATCAACACGTTTAGAGTTCATCACTTGAGTATCCATGAACATTGGTAGAATTGTTTAGGGTGGATTCCGAAACCCTAGTGTTTGTTACTTGGTACTTTCACATTTTGATAACTCATCTCTGCCATTCTTGTTAAATTTAGAGTTCATTTACTTTCATGCATTAGAATTAGGTCACTTGAACCAAACCAAACCCCCCCCCCCCCCCCCACCCCAAGTGTGTTGTGTGTGTGTGTTTGAAACGTTGTGTGTTTTATTTATTGAATTCTGTTTATTTTCGTAACTGTTTTGGACTTTTGGTCCACGCTGTGTTCTTCGTTTTTCTGTGCTAAATCCAACCGTATAAAGAACGTGAAATTTGGATAAACGGTTGGAAAGTTATAGGCAAAATACTGGACAGAGGTCGAAACTGGAAAAACAGAGAAACAAATCTGCCCAAAAACGACCGGTCGCACATGAATCTGTCCAAAAATGACCGGTCATCACTGTTCACGACCGGTCGCACTGTTCATTTTCACTGTTCATGGCACTGTTCACAGATGATAAAAAGGTGATAGAAAGTGCTGTTTCTGTTTTTCTTTGGTTTCTTATGTTGTTTCATTTCTTTTACATTTCTTTACTCATTTTTAGTTTCCAATTTGAATTTGTGCATTTGTGGTGTGTTAAATTAGTGTTCTTTACGTACTCAAGTTAGAACTTATAGGAAGCCGACAAGTTCTTCGTGGGATCGACCCCGTACTTATATAATCTATACCTCAATAGATTCGTGCACTTGCAGGTATTTTTAATTGGTTGTTTGCACATTAATTTGTGTCCTTTTACGAGTACAACAGAAAACACACAACTCAGAAACACACAAAAGAGAAAAGAAAGAAGAAAAGAAAGTGAGAAATCAAATGGCCTCTTCCTACCCATTTTCGTTGGATCTCAACCTAGCTCCACCGACTCAGACACGAGGCCAAGCAATGGCACCAGTATGGATGCCCTACTTTGCCTTCGCACGGGGGCCTGTGACAGTAACTGACTCAATACTCCTGGACAACGATGTTGTCATTGGAGTGGCTAGAAATTTAGTGACTCCTAAAGATATACGTGTGCTGGGGACAAGGGATGACAACCGGGTCTTGAGCGATGCCCTAGCACTGAGCGTGCAGAGTACGGCAACAGTCGCAAGTTTGGGTCATCGCCTACTTGCGAAGTCCCATGAGGTAGAGGTGCTGAAAGGTCAGTTGGCGGCGGAGCGAAGTATGGTTGAAGAGTGTCAGAGTGCTATAAAAAGTTTGAAAAGAGAGAGGGCAAGGATAGTGGAGGTGAATCGACACCAGCTAGAAGTATTGCGGGACGAGAATAAAAACCTATCAAAAATGGTAGATTTGTACTCTCGCAACATGCGAAAGCAGCTGGAGGACCTAGACCGACCGGGTAAACGCAAGCAAGCAGATCGCGAGAGTAATTACGCTCAAGCTAAGATTGCGATCTTTGGGAGCTCAAGTGATGAGTCCCAAGAGGCTGTGCGTGAAGCCCTGGAAGAGGACAGCCATAGGGCCAAACTAAAGGCTCCTATGGTCGAGACATCGAGCACTGTGAAAAAGTGATTTCCAATGTTTTTATTTTAAATTTTTTTACTTTGGTTGTTTTTGTTATTGTTATTTTGTTTCGGAAATAAAAGAGTAAGGTTGCAAAAAGAAAAAGAAAAAGAAAAAGAAAACACACTTCCCAAATTAAATAAAACAAAGACGACAAACGGAAAAGAAAACACATTTCCCTAACTAAAATAAGACAAAGATGATAGCCGAAAGGGAAAGGCAAAAACACAAAGCACTAGAAAATGAAAGTAACGGGCAAAAACATAAAACACCAGAAAACACGGAAGTAATAAATAAATAAATAAATAAAATGAAAGTAAAGGTGCTCCCCTTTGAAGCGATTAGGTCGAGCATGCCCGGGAAATCCAAAATGGTGTTGGCTCCCTCATCAGCATATGTCTATTTAAACCACACCTCTGCAAGCGGATGATACCCTGCATTTCTTCCTGCAAACTCAAGGAAAACCATAAAAAAAATTCAGAAACAAAACAATGACATCCTCATGCACTCACCTTGATGATCTCAACCTTGAATTGTCCCTTGCACCTCCGAATGTCCAGATAAGGGCTCCTCCAAACTCTGTCTTCCCAAATTCCTCTTATCATCATGGCTCGGCCTCAAACTTCTCTGAGGCGGTGCCGATTCAAGCTGTACTGCCGGAAGGCATGACTGTGAGAAGGCTCACACCGGCGGTTCATCTGCATGTGGCACAGCGGTCGGACAAGGTGGCAGTGGAAGAGTCTCACACTTTAACCGTGTAACACGCGGTCTCCACCACAAATCTAGGCTTGCGCCTACTAGCGAGGACACAGGAGTGTGTAGCGCTGACTGAGGAAGTAGCTTCCTTGAAGGCTCAGGTGGCGGACTTGCAGAAGCGGCTCTACAGTGCCAACCAACATGTAGAAATGCTGCAAAAGAGAAATGAAGACCATGTAGAGCTGCTGCAGATTCTACAAGTAAGAGCAAATAGAAGCATGCCATGATGATGAGGATGAAGATGATGAAGATGAAGAAGAAGAAGAAGAAGTTGTTATTGTTGTTTTTTTTGTTTTTTTTTTTTAATGCAATGTTTGAAGTGAAATAAAGTTTGTTTTTAACACTCAGAGAAAAAAAAAACTAACTAACCATACCATGTAAATAAATACATAAATTAACTTAACAAAACAAAAACAAAGTCTCAACAGAAAAGAAAACAAAGAAAATAAAAAAAAACTTAATTTAAAAACACATGAATATACAAGCAACTCACGGATGACCAGTTAAGGGCCTCAGAAAACACAGCTAGGGGATCCGGGAAGGTTGGAGGGGTCACAATGGTCCCGCTTAAAACCCAAACTTCTTAGACACCGAAGGTGTTGCCTAAAGAACTCCTAGACACTGTATTGACGGAAGTGCTTACTGGAGTTACCATAAGTTAGCTCATATGAAAAATCTTTTTTTTAAATTTTTTTTTTTTTAATTTTTAAAAGATATTCTCGTAAGAAAAAGAAACAAAAACAAATTAAGATAACATGAAACAACAAACCATAAACGAAAATGAACTAAGTACTCTAAACAAATTCAAACAAACGACATAAATTGTTGTACTAAAAGAAACAAACCAAGAAACCAAAGAAAAACACAAACAGCACTTTCTATCACCCGTTTATCACCATTTGGACAGATTCGTTTCTCTGTTTTTCAGCTTCGACATCTGTTCAGTTTTTAGCCTATAACTTTCCAACTGTAAGTCCAAATTTCACGTTCTTTATATGGTTGGATTCAGCACAGAAAAACAAAGAACCCTGCGTGGATCAAAAGGCAAAAACAATTACGGAAATAAACAGAATTCAAAGAAGAGAAAGGATTGAAATGCTTCCCCTTGAAGCGATTAGGTCAAGCATGGATGCACTTGGAGGTCGACTTCTCCCACTGCTCCACACTTCCCATTCTTATGATTGAGGTTGGCATCTCTCTCCATTTTTATTAAGCTGTCATAAATTGCTAAAACAAACACACAAACTTGAAATGGAATTAAAAGGATTAGGAAATAAAAACTAAAATGAAAAGGAAAATCAACACACATCCAATTCCATGTTTCAAAGCAACAAGCACCAATGGGTTGTGTAAGCTGGGACTTAAACCCAGTTCTCTTGCTTGTTGGGCAATTATCCTTTTCTGTTGGACTACAAACACAACTTGTCCATTAACGTCATTACCTTTAAAACAAGAAATTGTCTAGTTAAGAAAAAAAAATAAAATAAAGTAATAAAGCCAAATAGAATCAAACAATGTTACCGATCCCCGGCAACGGCACCAAAAACTTGTTGCATCGATTCAGCTGCACCAAAATGGATTCAGCTGCATCCTCCTCTTGTGATACTCGCAAGTGCACGAGCCGTTCGGTAGTATAGCATATGTAAGTGCGAGGTCGATTCCACAGGGTTTGGTGATTAAATAATCCAATTCAGTTTTCCTACACAAAACAGAAAAACAAGAAAGAAAATAAATAAAACAAGAAAGAAAGAAAAGAAAATAACTCAAGTAGATAAGTTCCCAAGTTCAATTAGATTAACGGATTAATTCTAGCTAAAGTATGATTAAGCCATGGTGTTTGGTCCTAACCTTGTGTTCCTAATTCCCTAATTTGATCATTTGTTGTCTAACCTAAAATTAAGCATTAGGAACCCATTAAGCATAGAAGAACATTTTAAACAACCAAGTATGTATTTTCTTTCAGTTTTCAAAGTTCTCTCAGAGTTATAGACCTGAGGCAACTACAAAAGTTGTGAGTGAGAGTGGAGTGTGAGTGTCCTGCGTGGCATTGCTTGCTTTCACTGAACTAAGATTTCTGTAAGTTTTTACTTTGTTTGTCAAAGCTTCCTCAGTTAATAATATTTCCAATTAATATTATTTTCTGAGTTATTTTTATATTATTTTCTGAGTTATCTTAATAATCCCTCAAGTTCTAATTTATGAGTATACAATTATTCTCAATAATTTGTATTTTCAATTTAATTCAATCCAGTTATCTCATAGTTTTTCATTTATACAGTTTATTCTCTTATGTTCATTGTCTACTTAATTTATGATAGGTTTATATATTTATATTTTAATAGTGTGCATATATATACATTTATATATGTATATACACATATATACATATATTATACATATATTACATATATTATATACATATACATGTGTATTATACTATATGTGTATATAATATTGTAATATATGGGTATATTATAATAATAATAATAATAATAATATATGTTATTATTTTACAATATAATATATGAATGTCATACATTAGTGAGCATTGGACTAGTTAATCTTTCCCTTCAACATGGGTTTATTAGTCCCCTTCTAAGGAGGTGTTTTTGGTGGGCCCGATATTAGCAATTCCATTTAAGACTAGGGTTAGATGAAACAAACATGGGACTAAATTTAGTCCAAGCCAGTCCAACCCAATCCTGTGTAACAAACGACCCCTGAGTATATACTTGAGAGAAAGACGGCTGGTTGGTGATGTTCAAATAAAAGAAGAAGAAAAAAGATGGCTGGTTGGTCACAAGAGCATCATACTGTAAAGAATCTATGAGTCGAATTAAAAGTACAATATTTCTCCCTCCCCGAGCCTAAAAAAAATGTACAAAATGTAGAAATTGTCCCTTTTACAAAATTGTAACAGATTACATTGTTCATGTAATTGCACTCCATCACCCCTCACAATGAATTCAAGTGAGAAATGAGATCAAGGAAGGCATCTTGTCTGCAGGGAATTGTTAGACCACCTGTTGGATGATCGAATCCGAATTCTTCTTCAGCCTCACTTAGCAACTCTTGAAATGCAGGCTGGTTGAGGAATGATATAGGAACGATGGATCGCTGTTTTTTACTCTCCCCAACATAAACTGCAAAATACCCTTTTGGGACATCCGCTAGATTAGTTGAAGCTCCTCTGTTTGTATTTGAAAAAGATCGCCAAAGAAGCTTCTTCGCAGGAATTACAGCAGGCAGACGGAAACCCATTGCTGTAAATCTCAGAGCAGAAAGACTAGTACTTCATTAAGTTTGTAAAATCTTGAAGAAGATCACAAGAAGATGGAAAACAAGGAAAACTATATAGTACTTGATAATTTGTAGTAGATGTAATTTGGTGGCCACAAACCCAATCATATGGTTTATATAGTGGAAAGATCATGGCGGATAGCCTCTGTTGAAGGAAATCTACAGTGAAGGCAAATGCAATCTGGATGGGGTATAGAAGGGAACAAGGGTTTATGAGGGATCACATGGTTCTGTCTGCCACATATCATCAAGCATTTAGGCAAACTATGTGGAGCAAATTAGGCAAGATGTGATTCAACAGATAGGAAGTCTCAATCAGTGCCAAGGTCTTGGTTATGAAATGGATGACAGAGCCATGTGAACTTTACAACGCTAGTGTCTCTTCTCTTGCCAAGACCCACTCAATTGGCTCAAAGACCATTCATTCAGTCGAAATTGCCTCATCACCAATCATTTTAGATAACAGATGGCTTTCAGCATACACCTTTATCTACATATATATATATATATATATATATATATATATATATATATATATATGATCAGGTTCAGGAGTAAATCAACACGAGTTTACTAGTTCCTAACTCCCAAGTAAAGCTTTCTCTGTTTCACAAGTCAACTGAAATCTTCATTGTTGGTTTTCTTGTTGAGAAATTTTAAACCATGGGTTTCCAGTTCCCTGGTATTGTACATTTTAAGAAAAATCAAGCACCTTCAAAGGCTTCGGACGTTCTGTTAAGCTCATAATTTTATACATATACATGCCCTATTTACTTACTTCTTTTGCTTAGTTTCTTAGATTTCTAAGTTATTTGCCTCCCTTTGTGTGTTTTGTAGGCAAATAGAGCAAGAGAGCATAATTCATGCAATTGAAGCATGTTAAGGCCTAATTTGGATGAATGGATGAAGAGCTTAAAGACAAACTCATTTTGGCTACAGCCCCCTGCCAGTCCAGTTCCGTAGGTCATATTGCAAGCTTTGTTTCAACAACCTACATAGCTCGAATGAGGCCACATTCTTCATGAAAGTTGTTCCAATTGGTGTGTACTATAACATATCCAAAATTCAGCCCCATTGGATAAATCTGGAGTCCGTTACCTAGCAAACACAGAACCATGCTCAGGATGGATCTTATCAGCGCGGAAAATGAGTTAGCAATTTGTTTCGGCCTTAACTTCTTCCTCCGACCTTGGATTGGCCCAAACAACATATGGCTGGAAAGAAGACATTCTGAACTTCAATTTCGAGTGCTTAAAGTCCTAATTTGATTAAGAGAAGCCCAAGTTGTAAGCCCTTGAAGTTGCTGGTCATGCTGACCTCAGCATGTGCTGGTTGGATGCTTGGTCATGGTGAGCTAGGTATGAGCTATCATTTCTGGTTGGAAGCTTGGTCATGGTGACATGAAGATGATCTAGGGCTGCTGGTGGGATCTATTGGTGAAGTGCATCAACCAATTCAAGATTTTCTAATACAAGTGCATCACCCAATTTAGATTTTCTAATACAAGTGCATCAACCATTTCAGATTTTATAAAACAAGTGTTGTATGCATTAGCCATATTGAATTCAGATTTTCACTTCCCCTAGGCCTATAAATAGGGAAGTTCTCTAAGCTTGTAAACACACCCCAAGGGGGGGAGCTCTCAAACACTTCTCTAGAGCTCCCTTCCCTTCTCTCCCTCAAATTCTCTTAGTTTTGCTTTCTAGTTCTCAATTCTAGCTTTCTTTAATGTTTTCTTAGTTGTAATTTATTTTTCTTGTAATGTACATTCTTTCTTAAGTATTCAAGTTTAATTAGTTTCCAAGTTTCAATTATGGTTTTTGTTCATATTCATTATGCTTATAAGTTAATATGCTAGTTTGAATGATTGATCACCATTTAGGCTTGCATGTTAGCTATCTTGGTTTGAATTAAGAGTATACACCATGCTTTAATTCGAATTGAACTATGAATAGGAAGAGTATGTATGGACATTCGACAACAGGGATTAGATACATGCTTGGTTGTTTAAAATGTTCTTCTATGCTTAATGGGTTCCTAATGCTTAATTTTAGGTTAGACAACAAATGATCAAATTAGGGAATTAGGAACACAAGGTTATGACCACACACCATGGCTTAATCATACTTTAGCTAGAATCAATCCATTAATCTAAATTGAACTTGGGAACTTATTTGCTTGAGTTATTTCCTTTTTTCTTGTTGTATTTATTTCCTTTCTTTTTCATTTTTGTTTTGTGTAGGGAAAATGAATTGAATCATTCAATCACCAATCCTCGTGGGATCGACCTCGCACTTACATACGCTATACTACCGAACGGCTCGTGCACTTGCGAGTATCACAAGTTGAGGATGCAACTGAATCCATTTTGGTGCAGTTGTATCTACGCAACACGTTCCTAAAGGCTATTTTGCAGTGTATGTTGGGGACAGCCAGAATAAGCGGTTTGTGATTCCGCTATCATACTTGAACCAACCTTTGTTCCAAGATTTGTTAAGTCGAGCTGAAGAGGAATTTGGATATGATCATGCAATGGGTGCTATCACAATTCCATGCAGCAAAGATTCGTTCCTTGATCTCATTTCTCGTCTTGGTACATGAACAGTGGCTAACATTCCAATGTCTATGGACACAATTTTGACACCAGTGAGTGGCTGCATCAGTACCAGGGTCACTTACTTGTCTACAAGGATAAATGTTTGCATCCTTGAGGAGATGGAAAGTCTGGCTGAACTGAAGGAGGGTCTTGGATTGATCATTCAAAGAATGATATCACATCAAAGGGTGTCATGGACAAAAACCTTTGACAATTCACTGGCTGGAAGATCAAACTGCCTGACAGGTGAGGATCAAAAGGCAAGCCCCAGCAGTCATATGTTCACAGAACCTATGAATTTGATAGATACATATCAGGATTTTCTATTTTCAACCCCATGTAATTAGGTTTTCTTGATAGATAAATTGAGAATACTACTTTCTTATTAGATTCTGGTAGCCAAATAATGCAAGTAAGAATCACCATAAGCAGCAGATTTTCACGAAAGTCACAAATGAAATACCAAATTTCATTTCCGTCTTCTGCATAGGACTTGTTCTGTTAGAAAATTTGTTGCTATATAGCTTTCACTCCACAATTATATAAAAGGATATCCTTGCTGTTGTTAACTGAGGCTGAAGAGGGACTTTGGATTTGACAATCCTATGTGTGGTGTTACATTCATCCCTTTTTTTTTTTGATCTTCTGACTTAACATCTATTAGTGGTTACAATTTTGTAAATCAAGCAACTTTGGCATTGTTCACAGAACTTTTTCTTACTTTCCTTTGTGAGTGTAAATTCATGTACTGTTTCATTAATAGCCATTCTTTCTTTAGATGAATATAATAATACAATTTTGTGATTTCAACAATGTGTATATTATTCTTGGGTATTCTTTAGTTTTCAATTGTTTTGTTGGTATCTTTGTGAAATTGGAACAACAGAACATGCACACATTGATGTCACGGGGAATTACGTACATCCGTGTGATGCAAGAATATTAAACAAGAATTGAACAGGTGAAGAAAGAAGTATCTCATTCTCAATTATGTTTCCAGAACAAATAAGTACATTGGATTGCAATGAACAATCCCTGATGTAGTTCAAATTCGAATTAAAATCTTGGCAGATGGTGTCAGCGGGGTTATATCTGCAGGGCTGGCCATGATATCCTCAGCTCACAAGCAGTTTGAATTTTTCTTCATGACTCAACATATGCTGAAAGATGCTTGGTTTAAAAATTGGGTAAACAAGTAAGTGCCTCTGGCGCAGCTGCAGCACATGGTGTCAAAAATGTGCCTATGAATGTAAGTTAGTTGCTTCTGCTCACACTCCGAAGCGAGAGGTGAGATGAAGGAAGGCATCTTCACTGCAGGGGATTGTGATAGCACCCATTGGATGATCATATCCAAATTCTTCTTCAGCTTGACTTAACAAATCTTGGAATGAAGGTTGGTTCAAATAAGATACCGGAATCACAAACCGCTTCTTCTTGTTCTCCCCAACATAAACTGCAAAGTAGCCTTTAGGAACACCCAAGGCCTTTGAAGTTGAGGTTACTTGGTTTTTCTTAGCATGAACAATACCAGGCAACCGGAAACCCATAGTTCTCAAAATTTCTGAATATGAACACCAAGAAGGAAGAGTTTCAAATGAACTGAGAAACAGAGAGAGCTTTGATAGGATATGTTTGGTAAATACAAGAGATGTGTTGCTTTGCTTCTGAATCTGATTATATATAGATAAAATGTGAACCCAAAAGCTAACTGTTACCCAAAATGATTGGTGATGAAGCTCTGGGATGGACCCAAGTGAGAGACATTTGCTCATGGAAAATCACATGGCCTTGTCTTACAAGTAATGAAGCAAAATTGACAAGTCAATGACCCAAACAAAGAAACACAATGTCATACCTCTCTTAAAAACTGCCCCGAGAGCCGAAGACCCGCAGAAGTAATTAAAAAAACTATGATACAAATTATTTACAAAAGGGGTTTGCTAGAAAATCTGTTGAAGTTGGAATGAGTGGTTTGGAGAAATTGAATGGTGATGAACAAGAGAAACAAGCATTTGAAATTTCACATGGTCTTGTCTTCCAATTCATCATCAAGACCTTGGTGGTGATTGAATGGTCATGCCTAACAAGTAATTAGCTGCTACTAATCCACCAACAAGGCAGCCCTCTGGTCCACATATTTCAGCTAAATTGAGGTGGAAGATACAAGACAATACCATGTGATCCCTCATGAGTCAGTCTTCCTTCTATACCCTATCCAAATAATAGTCTTCCCCACACATAAGCCTTCAACTATATATTTCCCCACACATAAGCCTTCAACAATACCATGTGATCCCTCATGAAGCAGCTTCTTCCGCGGTCCTTTTCAAATATACAAATCAACAAGCTCCAACACCCAAAAGGTATTATTTTGTAGTTTTTGTTGGAGAGAGCCAGAGGCAGCGGTTCGTCATTCCTGCAAACAAGATGCGTTCATTCACTGATCCGATTTCTCACTTGAGTGCATAGTGAGTGGGAGTACATAACGAATTACATGACAGTTCTGTACACGAAACTATTTCCATCTTTGTTCATTTTTTTCTTTTCCATGGGTAGTTTAAAATTTACTCTCCCCTGACGGATGCAAATGGAGATTAGAGAACCTTTTCATTACATAATCATAGTCTCTTCACCATATATGAAATCACCCCTTATTTTCTTGCAGCTAGAAATTTTCAGAGTAGATAATTGAAAACTGAACACGTTTCTTGAGTTACGCTTTCACAACCCATTGACAAGGTCTACGAACCATCTAGCTGAGACATTACTATATTAGAAATATCTAATATGTTATTTAAAATCCAATGTCATGTTAGCTCACAAACTAATATATAATTTATGATGAGTCTTTTCTGTTTTACCTTGTATTTTTATGGGAGATTCACTATTATACCCAATATAGGAGCCTAAATTATAAAAATACCCTATATGAAATGGACTTTAGAAACACACCCAAAGCCCATTTACAACATAACAAAAAGACTTTTAACTTCTTTTAAATTACAAAACTGCCATTAATTTCTCAAAACAAACCCAATCCCAAAACATATAAAAAAGCCCAAAATACTCAATAGGGCATCAAAGTAATTTAATAATCAAAATTCAATTCAATAATGCCAAATGTCATTTTTTGGGTTTTTTTTGGGTTTGTTTATAGAAATTAAATAGTGTAGGGTTTATTTATAGTTTTAGTGCTAAGAATGGGTATTTGACTAAATATCTCTATTTTTATCTGAGCACAAAGCATGATCCATCTTGATGAAGGGCATGTAGCAGAAGCAGTTAAACAGGTGGGGAAAATATAGAGCAACCACTGACGCTTACAATTTAGATGCTAGAGTCCCAAGGGCTTACACCAAATATTATAATCGCTGAGCCTTGTAGCGTTGGCTTGTAACTAAGCAGGGCATTAAAGTGATTGGGTATCATGGGACATGGAGGCTAAGCCTTGTAGCGTAGGCTTGTAGCTCACTCTGTGAGTGGCTTGGTGATAAGCAGTTGTTTCCTTTCTTGAGAAGCAAACTAAACAAATTCAATGTGAAGCTGCTCTTTGACGGATAATTTAATTTGGTTTTTATTTATAATTTTGTTTTGCGGATTTAGATTTGAGCAGCACACCCTCAAATGTTCCTCATGTAAGGGAGTTTATACAGCATTCCAGACATGGCAGACGTTGCTAATCAGGGAACGTTGGATCCAACTTAAAATTACTTGTCAAGCATTTCCCGAGTTCCAATTCCAAACACATCATTAAGCACAATATATATGATCTAAAACAAGAACAATCTAATTAACATTTCGAGATCTTCAATCCAGAAATCATCTAGCAAATGTTCCAATTTAATTCCCAAAAAAATACCCTAAACCTAACCCCAAATTTAGTCTTTACAACTAAAAACCCTAATTCAATTCCCAATGACAAAAATAATAAATCCCCAAATTGCCCTTAAGAGCTGGTAAATTTGGTCACCGCCTTGGTGCCCTCAGAGACGGCGTGCTTCGCGAGCTCACCAGGCAGCACCAATCTCACGGCGGTCTGAATCTCCCGCGAAGTGATGGTCGGCTTCTTGTTGTACCTTGAGAGCCTCGAAGACTCCTGAGCCAGCTTCTCAAAGATATCGCTGATGAAGCTGTTCATGATCCCCATGGCCTTGCCCGAGATCCCAATGTCAGGGTGAACCTGCTTCAGCACCTTGAAGAGGTAGATCTTGTAGGTCTCAACGCTCTTCTTCGACCTCTTCTTCTTCTTCTCAGTGCCACTAGCGGCCTCTTTCGGGAGCTTCTTCTCGGCTCTAGGCTTCTTCTCTGCAGGACCCTTCTCCGCTGGCCTCTTCTCTGCCTTGGGTGCCATTATCAAATTTCGGCTGGCTTTTGGAACGAAGGTTGTGATCGTGAGAATGAGTTTTGGGGTTCTGTTTATATAGGCGGAGGCGGTGGGATTTGATTGGTTGAGTTTGTGAGTTGCGGATTGATGACGTGGACCAATTGGATTTTCGGGATAAATTATGATGAGCAGACGTTATATTTCCAATATTTTGTTTATAATCTTAATGCCACGTTAGCTCACAAGTCACAACCTAATAATATATAAATTATGATGAGTCTTCTGTTTTATTATGTATTTTTATCTGAGCACAAAGCACGGTTCATTTTGATGAAGGGCATCTAGCGGAAGAAGTTAAACGGGTGCGGAAAATATAGAGCAAGGGCTGAGGACGCTAAAAATTCAGATGCTATAGTCCCACATGGAAAAAAAATGGAATGATGTAAATACTCATAAGAGTTTACACCAAATGTTGTAATTGTTGAGCCTTATATTGTAGGCTTGTAATTAAGTAAGGCATTAAAGCGATTGAATATAACTTAGGTGATGCGGTCCACAACATTATTAAGCATGCCCTAAGCCCTGAGGATAGGTATTATAGGGTTTTTTTTGTATTAAATACATTTAGTAGCAGGTTTTGAGAAAATGAAAAACCAATGAATTGCAAACTGAAAGGGAAAAAAATAAAAAGGATGTTTAAACATATTTAAACAACAAAGGAGATATGGGACAATCAGATATTAAAAAAAAAATAAGGTTTATGCTTTTTAGGGACTGATGAATCTTCCATGCCAACAAAAGGGATTTGGGGACGGATGTATTTTCATCAAAATGATATACATGTACGCATGATGGATATTAGAAATATGTGGGACCTAATGTAAAATACGGCACTGATTTTCATTACCGTGCCATATTATCAATAGAGTACCCATGTAAAAGATATTGTTATAAGCCAGTGCCTATTTCAGTCCCAAAAGAATGCAAAAGGGACTGATAGCACTGAATGTCTTTTGGCCTTTTTTTAGTAGTGTGCTTTTGTATCATACTCCAAAACTTTCCATTGTACTTATATGTCTAATCATTTATGATTTATCTTTGATAAATTATTATCAGAAATCATATAAGGGTGAGATAAATTTCAGAAATGAATGGAAATACACCCAACTCCGTGAAAGAAATTGATGGAATTCGTGATTTGTCCTTAAATTACTATCATTATGAAACTACAATGGCACAATTGACCAAATTGAAACTACAAGAGCACAATTGACCAAATTGAAACTACATGGACCAAAAGTGAGAAAGAGGCAAACTACAGAGACCAAAAGTCGACTTTTGGCCTATTGTTTTTGTTGGAGACAAGATACTTCTTGATGAGAAGAGGAAAGAGAAAAACTTAATATATAAATTCCTTAGTAATTAAAATTTAATGGATAAATGTACATGCATGGTGCACTGACTGAGAACCTTTGTGGTTAAATCAGATCGAGCAAGAAACTTTTTGATGCGCTCATGAACAGATGACAACACCAAGAAACAGAAAAAGAAACCTTTGTGGATAAATGTACATGTAATGTAATGGATAAATGAAAAAAGATCAGCAAGAGATAATAAAAGATGTTTCTATAGGGTAAAAGAGCTATGACTTTCTAATTACAAGTGGCTACAATATTAGCTCTATTTACAAAATCCAGAGAGGGAGGCAATATTGTACAAAAATGTAACAATCACACAGTTCATGTAATTGCTCTCCATCATCCAATCTCACAAAGCATTTGCATTCAAGTGAGAAATAAGATCGAGGAAGGCATCTTGTCTGCAGGGAATTGTTAGACCACGCATTGGATGATCGAATCCGAATTCTTCTTCAGCCTCACTTGGCAAGTCTTGAAATGCAGGCTTGTTGAGGAATGATATAGGAACCACGAATCGCTGCTTTTCACTTTCCCCAACATAAACTGCAAAATAACCTTTTGGGACATCTGCTAGACTGCATGAAGCTCCTCTGTTTGTATTTGAAAAAGACCGCCGAAGAAGCTTCTTCGCAGGAATTACTGCTGGCAGACGGAAACCCATTGTTGTAATGTAAATCTCGAGGGGAAAGACTTGTAATTGATCAAGTTTGTAAAATCTTGAAGAAGATCTCAAAGAAGATGGAAAACAAGGAAAGTTTAGTACTTGATAATTTGTAGTAGACTTGAGTTGGTGGCCCTAAACCCAGTGATATGGTATATATAGTGGAAAGGTCATGGAGGAGCTCTGTGGAAGGAAATATATATTGTAAAGACAAATACAATCTTGTTGGGGTATAAAAGGGAACAAGGGTTTGTGGGGGATCACATGGTGCTGTCTTCTAAATATATATCATCAAACATTTCGGCAAACTATGTGTGGAAGCAAATAAACTGTTTCGCTTTTCATTGTCTCTCTTCAATTTAAGTGGTTAGCAACTGTTAGGCATGATGGGATTGAACAGAAAGGAAGTTCCAATTTGGACATGGTGATGAATTTGATGACGGAGCCATGTGAACTTTCCCGCACATCGTTTTCTCAATTTGGACACATAATTTCAAGAAGTGATGTAGGAAAGGTAGCAAGTGGTTTGGAAAACTGATAACAATGAAGTATGAAGTTGTACTTCATCCACAAATTAGTACTGGGTCACCTGCAGAAGAAAATGCCTGTCTTCAGTATGTCTCTAATTTTTATAGGCTTATCTTGGCCTCAGGATTTATATAGACAAGTCCATGTGATTTTCCATGAGCTATTGGGTCCATCTTGGTTCTTTATCACCAATCATTTGAGATAACAGATGGCTTTCATCACACACCTTTATCTATATATACACATTTGTGATCAGATTCAGGAGTAAAGCAAGACAAGTTTTTCTAGTTTCACAAGTCAATTGAAATCTCCATTGTTGGTTTTCTTGTTGAGAAATTTTTAAACCATGGGTTTCCGGTTGCCTGGTATTGTACATTCTAAGAAAAACCAAGCACCAAAGGCCTGGGATGTTCCCAAAGGCTATTTTGCAGTGTATGTTGGGGAGAGCCAGAAGAAGCGGTTTGTAATTCCGCTGTCATTCCAAGATCTATTAAGTCGAGGTGAATAAGAATTTGGATACGATCATCCAATGGGTGCTATCACAATTATGTGCAGCGAAGATTCCTTCCTCGATCTCACCTCTCGCTTTGGTACATGAACAGAGGCTAACATTCACAATTTTGACACCATTGGCTGCATCTGTACCAGGGCCAAGGATAAATTTTTGCATCCTTGATGAGATGCGAAGTCTGTCTGAATTGGAGGAGGGTCTTGGGTGGATCATTCAAAGAATGATATCACAAAGGATGTGATGGGAACAACCATTGACAATTCACTTGCTGGAACATCAAACTGCTTGAGAGCTACAACGACGCCCTATTGACACCGTCCAATTTGGACACCTGCAACGTGTGCAAAATCAAGGGCTGTCTCGGGTGAAACTTTATCCCGCCACCAGCACAGGAGGAAAAGGCAAACAACAACAAAAAGGGGCCTAAGAAGAAGGTGAAGAAGAACTACAGGGGAGTAAGGCAGAGGCCTTGGGGTAAATGGGCTGTGGAGATTCGAGACTTGAGAGGGGCGACTCGGTTCTGGCTCGGCACATTCATGACGGCTGAGGAGGCTGCCCGGGCTTACGACTAGAACTCAATCAAGCGGACCCAAAGCAAAGCTCAATTTTCCATTTCTCGACACCACATTGTTGACCCAGGAAACCAATCCAGCATAGCCCGCACAACCTTAGTACATAGTTACAGAGCAAGAGACAAACAACGAATTTTTTCAGGAAATTGAAATGATGGACATTGGGAAGGAAAGGGAAAAGGAAAAGGAATTCTAGGAAATGATTGGAGAAGACGAAATCCAACAGTGGATGAGGATGATGGATGTTGCCACTGATCATTCATCGGATTCTGGAAATGCTCATTGTGCTTGAGCCCAATATATTTTCAGGCATTAATTACATAAAATTGCATATTATTTTATTTTTTTTCTAGACAAAATTGTAGCTTTGTACGTGACTAAAACAACTTAAAACCTAAACAAAGACTAAAGCCGATTCGGCAATCGTATAGAGAATTGTTACACTGATTACAACTAAAAAAACGAACAAAACATAATGCCCTATCACCATCACCACTCGGTTCAAGCCCATACCAAATAGGTATCAAACAGGACCGCCCGGCCCTGCAAGGCACGACCCAGCCCATTAAAATGAGGCACGACACGGCACGGCACAAGCACAAATATTAATGGGCTGTGATCGTCACGGCACGAAAACTTGGGCCTGGTCGGGATCAAAAAATGAGATCCAATGGACCGGCCCGGGCTTGGCTTGAGCCCACTTCCAGCACGGCCCAGTTAACTTATTCTCTTCTTTTTTTCCCTCAAAAGTCAAAATGCAATAATTTGACATCTAATGTCATTGTTTATATGCTTTTTTAAATTCATAAACATATATTTTATGTCTTTCATTTTAGGGAAATTACTTGGGTCCTTAATTAATTAAACATATCAACTACAAATTAATTAAACAACATAGGACTTGATATCTAATCAATACATATGACATATACGCTTCTCTTATAATCAAAGTAAGACATTTCTTCACACATAAAATAATAAGTTGTTTAAAGATGAAAAGTTGAAGTGGACTTTGTGGAGTTGGACACTTTTCGCCCTCTGCCCCTTTCATATTGTTTGGATGTTTGATTAATTAATGTTTTCAAATAGTTCATCATTTCTTGCATCTAATAATATTTTTAATGTTTATAATTTGAATTGGCTTAATTATGTACATGCCCCCTGTGCTTTTCAACTTGTCTCAGATTACCACTTGTGTTTGCAAACGTCTCAAAATACCCCCCCAACGTTTAAAAAAGGGTCTCAAGTTACCCGTTCCATCAGTATTTTTGACGTTCCGTTACAAGCTTTGGGCCCCACTTTGTTTTAATCTATAACCTCTTCGAATAAGGGTTTTTCACTTTCAGATGAGAGGAAAGAAGAGAGGAAATAGGGTATTTGGGTGAGAAGGGAGAATTTGGAGAAGGAGGCTAGGGCTTATCAAAATCTATGGTGGGGTTCGAATTTTGGGAGAATTTGGAGAAGAAATCACGGGTTGATAAAACTCTGAGGTGGAGTTTGAAATTGGGAGATTTTGGAGTAGAAGATTAGGGTTTATGAATCTCTGAGTGGAGTTCGGATTTGGGAAAGGGGCAAGGGGGTCGCACGATTTGGGAGAAAAGGGGGAAGTGGGTCGCACGATTTTGGAGGTTTAGCTGGTTGTTCTCTCTGTGAATACACACTGAATTGAAGAATAGATGGAAACAGGAGAAGCAAGGCATGCCCAATGGTATGATTGTGGGAAGTTAGCATGGATGCAGGCTTCGTGGACCTGTTCAAACCTAGGGTGGAGATTTCTAGTCTGCCCAAAGTCAAAGGTAAGAATGTTTAAGATCAAATTTTCAGTCATTGTTTTGGGCATCACAAATTGATAGAGTTCTTATTGATGAAATATTCAGTCATTGATGAAATTGATGAAATATTCAGTCATTGATCAAATGGATCAAATTTTCAGTTATTGTTCTTGGTTGATACAGGGAAGTGGTGAAAAAGGATGTAGGTTTTTTCAGTGGTTTGATGCAGAAATGTGTGAGCGTTCAAAGTCTTTGATACCTGGTTTGCTGAGGAAGATTGATAGGGTGGAGAAGGAAAATGCAAAGATTCGAGCAAAATCAAAAATATTGTGGGCTGCTATGTTGCTTTCCTGAGTGGTGGTGTTTGCCATGGTGATGAATTAGGATGAATTTGGAGGAATTGAGGGTAATATGTTTTGTAATTTGGTGGGTGTAATGTGATTGAGAAGCAGTAGTTCAGTGGGCTGTAATTTGAGAACAAATGCTAATGTAATGTAGCAGTAGTTCAGTTGGTGTAATATAATGTATTTTGGTGGGAAAACAATGTAATCTGTTTTGAGTTTTATGAGTAACCATTAGTTCATTGTAATATTTGTTTAGAGTTTAAAGTTTTATTTGATCAGTGATATGAATGGAAACTTGTTTAGAGGTTAGAAATGGTGACATATTGATAAGCATCATACCAAAACCAGGTTACAACCATATGTTGTTTATTGGATACCAAAAAGTCCTCTGGATACAAAAACAAATTACTCATAGGCATATCTTGTTCATGGGATACCAAAAATAGGTTACAAAAACAAGTTACTCATAAGCATTTTTTGTTCAATGCCATATGAAATGGTTACATCAAAATAGCATATCAATATAAGCATTTTTTGTTCAATGCCATATCAATAGAAGCACAACACCAAAACATGTTTCAACCATCACATTACATATCAAATGGTCAATTACATGCCATGTACCTGACTCAAAAACCTTGACAGACATGAAAGCCTAATAAAACCAACCATCACAGACATCAATAATCCCACAAACCAACAACCCAATTGCAACCATAATCAAACCATTAAAGTCGTATAAAACTAACTAATTGTAGAATCTATAATTCCACAACATTCAAACCATTCAAAAAGAGTTTATCCTAATTCAAAAACGGGTTGCAAAAGTTGAACATCATCACATCTAAGGATGAAAGAAAGGATCTTTGACAAAATGGCTCCTTTGTTGATCTTTCATCCTCCTCCTACGTTGTTGTACTTGAGATAGTTTGGCAGATTGAGATGAATCACATGTTTGAGAAGCCTGAGCTGCTTGAGATGGTTGGGATTGAGATGCTTGAGCTGCTTCAGATGGTTGGGATTGAGAAGCATGAGCTACTTGTGATGGTTGGGATTGAGAAACCTGCGGTGGTTGAGATTGTTGGGATTGAGAAGCCTCGGCTACTTCAGATGCCTGGGATTGAGAAGGCCCTTGGGAAGCACTTGCTTGTCTCCTTTGCCTTAGTTACATACTTTGTTGTCCGCTACTTTGGTCTCCACCATCTCTCCTTCTTACCTAAAACAAATAATAATTAGGTAGGCATGATATGAAAATTTGAATGGTGAAAACATAGTTGAAACCATGGCACTTACTTGAAGTTTTTCCTTGGCAACATTCCTCTCCCTAGTAGGCTTTATGTTGGGATTTCTAGGTTCCTAAAAAGCAAAGTCATCAAGTCAGAAACCAAATCAAATATATTTAAATGTAAAGCAATTTTGGATAATGACACATACCTTACAACCAATTCGATTATGCCCTTCTCCACCGCAATTGCCACATTTTAAAGGGATGCCATACCTAGGAGCTTATATGGATTAGTAGGTTGTTTAGGCTCATCAAAAGCTTGTTTTCTTGTCTTCTTAGGCCTACCAGGCTGCTTGTGGTATTTTGGAGGGAGTAATGGAGCTAAATTAATCTTCATCCACTGATCTTGGCTAGTCATAGGCATAATCATTGGTTCATAGGCTCTCAAATAAGCCTCTTTCTTGTACACTGCATCACAAAAGTCCTCTGCAATCCCATGAAACCAACTTATTGCAGCACAAACATGCAAACATGGTATTCCATTCAAATCCCAAGCACGACATGAACAAGAGTGGGCATTCAAATCAACAGCAAAGGTGCGGCCACTATGGTGCATCACTTCAAACCTATTCTGTCCAGCAGCCTTAGGAATGCACCACTGAGCTTTTCCTTTGTTTTTCTCTAATATTTTTCTAATTCTTGGCCCAACTTGTCCATGCCATTTCTCACAGAAAACCCTTCTTCCAGCCATCAACAACATTATATACAACCGAATTCTTTCTAGCATAGTCAAAACAGGCTTGTCTCTAGCATCCATTATGCTACGATTGAATGCCTCACAGAGGTTGTTCATAAGCATGTCACACCTGGAATTAGTCTTGAAATATGCCCTACTCCAATGCCTAGGATCTTTCTCTACAAGCCAATCATGTGCAGGTTTAGACAATTCCAACATCTTTGTCATCTCTGCATGAAACCATGGCACTGTTGTGGCCCTAGCAATTGCTTCCATTTGCTGTTGCAAAGCAAGCCCTCTATGTTCCAAATACAAGTTTCCATACAGATGTTTCAAACAATGTCTATTCTTTGCATGAGGGAATAGAGCATCCACAACATCTATTAAACCTTTTTGTTTGTCAGTCATAAATACATAACCATGGCTATTCCTAATATTCAGATCACCACTCAATGATTCCAAAAACCACAGCCACGTTGAATTGCTATCATTCTTTACATATGCATACGCAAGTGGAAACATTCCGTTGTTTGCATCAACTCCCATTGCAGAAAGCACTTGCCCAGGGTGAGGCCCTTTGACATGACACCCATCCAAGCAAACCACAGGCCTACAACCATCTAAAAACCCCTTCTTGCAGGCTGCAAGACAGATGTAAATCCTCTGAAACCGTGGCCTATCACCTTCCATTTCAGATTTAATGATAACTGTACTTCCAGGATTTCTGGTTCTTAACTCATGACAATAATCCCACAAAACTTCATATTGTTTACTGTAAGACCCCTCTACAATGTCAACTGCCATGGCTCTTGCTATGTACACAGTTGCTCTAGATGGTTTGTAACCATAGTCTTGGTGAACTTGCTCTACAAAAGAAGAAGCAGTGCAATTTGGATTGAGCCTTAACTGCCCAGAATATCTTTCAGCCAACCAGCTAGCAGTGGCATGTATATTTTTACTCCCCTTACTACAAACATGTGTAGGATTAAAGGTTTTCACTTGCAGGTAAGTGCTACCACTCACACTTGAAGCATGGATAACAAAAGGACAGCCCTCTTCACATACTACTCTTATTTTGTTACGGTCATTATTCATAAATATCAACCCCCTTCCACAATTAATGGAGTATATCCTCACAGCTTTTCTAAACATCTCGGCAGTTGCAAACTTTAAACCTGGTTTGAAACCTGGGTTTGCCATATCAATTTCAGGTCTGAAATCTTCACCTTTTGGGATTCTATTCTTCTTCTTTTTTAGTTCACCTACTGCTCCATCTTCACTTGAAGAGCTATTTGGGCAGGTAAGTCTAGGTGACTCTTCTCCATTGTCTGACTCATCATTTTCCTCTGCATTAGGATCATTGTCAGTACAACTATGATCCACATAACCTTCAAACCACTTATCATCCTTCTTCAATAACTCAATCTCTTCATCATTCTATTCATAGTCATTGTCTTCAAAGTCTGGATCACTGCTATCATCATCCTCAGAACAAGAATATTCTGGATCACTGCTATCATTCCCCACTTGGCTTGAAGTCAGGCTCACTACTTTCAAGTACAAAACTATCACCCTACTATTGCTTTTAGGTACCGTGCTCATACAAGCTAAAAGCGTACTATCTGATATTATTTGAATGAGTCTACCAGTTCCAAACTCTTCACCATAAAAACTCACATCATACCCATCGCCATATCCCAAATCTTTAGCCATTCCATATAGCTCTAACATGGACATATAATCAACCTCACAATAATCAAACCAACTGACTTCACCACCCAAATAAGACCATTCATTGTCCCTTCTATTTTTAACTAGTTTACCACAATGGAAAAACTTAAATGTAACAACCTCGTCAACATCTTCATCTGTGTAAGAGGAAGAGTCACTTAACAAATAGACAAAGGTAACAAAGACAAAACAACTATAATATTTGTCAGATTTTAGTTCAGTCTGAATAATAAGGTGTTTCTAAGGTGCTTTGTAAGGTTCAATCTAAATAAGCCATAGCACAGAGTAAAAAAGTATACCATAAAACAAAAATAATATTTGGCAGATTTTAGTTCAGTTTGAATACCAAGGTGCTTTGTAAGGTGTTTGTAAGGTTCAGTCTAAATAAGCC
Organism: Prunus avium; assembly: GCF_965620075.1. Lineage (NCBI taxonomy): Eukaryota > Viridiplantae > Streptophyta > Magnoliopsida > Rosales > Rosaceae > Prunus > Prunus avium. The sequence continues at coordinate 26,144,388 of NC_142291.1, forward strand.
ATAATAGAGAGTAAAAAAGTATACCAAAAAACAAAAAAAAACTCTAGCAACACACAAGGACCAGACAAGGAACACACAAGGGACCACACAATGCCACACCAGACCAGCACAGAATCAAAAGGTATACAACAAAACAAAAAAAAAACTCCAACAGCAGTCCAATGCACATGCCAAAATCAAGAAAATCGAGTGAGAATGGGTCCACTTACATATGGGTTGACAACCTCCAGATTCTCTAAGCACCACCATCTTCGCACTTTCTAGCCTTAAAGTCTAACGCCAAAGACTGATTTCTTCTCCAAATTCTCCAAAATTCGAACCCCACCTCAAATTTTGCAAAAGCCCTAGCCTTCTCCAAATCTCCCCTTCTCACCCAAATACCCAATTTCCCCCTCTCTTCTGAAAGTGAAAAACCCTTATTCGAAGAGGTTAAAGATTAAAATGAAGTGGGGCCCAAAGTTTGTAACGGAACATCAAAAATATTGACGGAACGGGTAACTTGAGACCCTTTTTTAAACGTTGGGGGGGTATTTTGAAACCTTTGCAAACACAGGTGGTAATCTGAGACAAGTTGAAAAGCACAGGGGGCATGTACATAATTAAGCCATTTGAATTATCTATTGAAAAAAAAATCAAGTGAAAAAAAATCAAATTAAATGGGCTAGTTTTTGGGCCCGAGTATGGCACAAGCACAAGCACGGGCACTGCACGAACTCGGTCCGGCCCATTCACGACGAGTGACTCGGTTATGGCTTGACACATTCACGACAGGTCAGAAGGCTGCCCGGGCTTACGACTAGGCCTTCGTGGAGTTCCGCGGACCAAGAGCAAAGCGTAATTTTCCATTTCCCGACACCACATTATTGACCTAGGATACCAATCTAGCACGGCCCGCACAACCTCAGTAGGTAGTTACATAGCAAGAGACAAACAATGAATTTTTTCGGGAAATTGAAATGATGGAAATTGGGAAGGAAAAGGAAAAGGAATTATGGGAAATGATTGGAGAAGACGAAATCCAACAGTGGATGAGGATGACGGATTTTGCCACTGGTCATTTATCGGATTCTGAAATGCTCATTGCGCTTGAGCCCAATATATTTTCAGGCATTAGTTACATAAAATTGCATATTATTTTATTTTTTTCTAGACAAAATTGTAGCTTTTTTTTTTTTAGGTGAGACCCAAGAGTATCCACCGCTGACAGTAGTGACTAATCCCTTTCGCCGCGGGAGCTCTCCCAATGGAGGTAAACGGCTGGCCACGAAATGCGCTCCATTCCCATGGGTGGGGATCGAACCCCCAACCTCATGGTTAAGGAATGAGGTGAGCTACCACCACACTACATCTCATGGTTCAAAATTGTAGCTTTGTACGTGACTAAAACAACTTAAAACCTAAACAAAGACTAAAGCCGATTCGGCAATCTTATAGAGAATTGTTACACTAATTACAAATATAAAAAAAAGCAAACATAATGCCCTATCACCATCACCACTCGGTTCAAGCATGGCCTATTTAACTTCTTTTTTTTTTCTCAAAAGTCAAAATGCAATAATTTGACATCTAATGTCATTGTTTGTATGTTTTTTTTAAAATTCATAAACATATATTTTATGTCTTTCATTTTGTGCCCATCTATCCTCAAGGCTTAGGGCGTGCTAAATGTGGACCTCACCACCAAGTGGTGAACAAACGATGACCTCCTTGTCCACTCGGACTGGACTCCATCATGCCCAATTACTTCAATGCCCTGTTTAGTTACAAGCCCACACTATAAGGCTCGGCAATTACAATGCTTGGTGTAAGTACTTATAAGCATTTATATCTTTCAGCCATTTGTCCATGTGGGACTCCAGCATCTGAACTTTCAGAGTTAGCTCTATATTCTTCCCACCTGTTGAACTTGTACGTGCTTCTTCTGTTGAAGCCATGTACTTGCCCTTGATCAAGGTAGATCGTGCTTTGTGCTACGAATACAAGATAAGCAGAAGACTCGTTATAAAATTTTAGGTCACGAGCTACATATGAGCCTGTTAGTTTAGTTACAAAATCTGTTAAGAACTGTTAGCACATGAGAGCTAAATAAGAGCTAACTCCTTTCTGTCGTAATCATTCAGCGAATAATAATCAAGAATCAATTTGGTTTCTGTGATTCTATTAGACCGCAGAGACTCATCTCTTGATCAGACTGGATTTTACAGGAAAAAAAAACAATTCCTTTTTTGGTTTTTGAGATTAATAAACAACTTAAGACTGAAGTAATTTTGAGTAGTGTGGCTTAGTTTTCGTGATGGTTTAAAAAGTGATTGTGGGATGAGGGGTCAAGCCAAGAGCACGCTAGGGCGAGGTATCTACATCTTCGGGGGTCAGGCCAATTAGAAACTGTTTTTCCCTTCACTCCCCAGGTCACATCATTTTAATTCCCAATTTGATATTGCCACCCACCCGTTGAGGGTGCGGTACCCTTGTATCCTCAGGGCTTAGGGCATGCTTAATGTCGTGGACTTCACCACCCACGTATGTGGTGACAAGATGAAGACCACCTCGTTCACCCGGCTTGGACTCTATCATACCCAGTCACTTTAATGCCCTGCTTAGTTACAATCCCACGCTACAAGGCTCAGCAATTACAATGCTTGGTGTAAGTACTTATACGGATTTATATATTTCAAATTTTTTTCCATGTGGGACTCTAGCATCTGAACTTTAGTGAATCTCAGGAATGTACCATTGTGAAAGCAATTTTGGTGCAGTTTATTAGCAATACTCGAACACTTAAGCAAATTGAAAACTTAAACTACGTATGAACCGTAATAACTAACTCACTCTCGCTCTGGTGGTATTTCCTTTTCTAATATTAAAAGAGATTCTGAAATTTAAATCTTCTAGCGTCACCGACGTGGAGCACCACACACACAACAACGAAAAAAAGAAGATAAACTCTGGCCTAAACCATTTGTAGCTGTTTCTCTATTATTAGCTTCACTATGTAAATATACATGTATATGTTTTTCTGTTGGGTGAACAGCTTTACTATTGCTTCTGCATTATAGAACCAGATCTTTCTAATCTAAGTACTCATTGACAATTGTTGACGCCAAAAAGTGGTTCTTTGACTTAGAGGGTCAACTTAGTAAATTTGTGTCTTCGGTAGACTTGATGCTTCGGTAGGCTGTGCGATCTGCAATAAAAGCAAGCGCACGGTAAGACCTAAGGCACCGGTGTGGTACCGGCCGAAGGCTCTCCGATGCTTAAGTAAGTTCGGGAATAGAAAGTTCAACTGACAGATCAATAGGCTTGTATGCCGTAAGTTCTGATTACCTCCATTTTGGGATAGTTGGCCTCCTTTTATAGCTCTTGGGAGGTGTGCATTTTGTTGATTATTTCGATGTGGGACTGTGGGCGTCGTTTGGGAGCGCGCCACCTGTCCCAGGAGAGGGCGTTGCCCTAATGGAGAGATCGGTAGGTAGGGTGCCGAGGGTACCTCTGACCAAGCCCAGTTTCCTCCACGTGTCTTGCTCTCATTGGCTGTTTAATTTGGGTGTAAACAACAATTATTTATTCATGTCAAAATACCATTTTCATGTCAAATCAGGTCCCTTACAAACCTGCTATAAATCTATACATACCGATTTTTTATTTTATTTTTCCTTTTTAGATAAATTATCCCAAATGCATTATTTTCTTCTGATAAAAACAGAGCTTTGGTGCAGAGTGAAAGCATCACCGTTTTACAAAAGCAAATAATCACGTTCATATGAGCCTTTCATCAACCCACCAAACCTCATGTACACAAAACACAAATCTGATGCATCTGATCATTGATGACAGAGAGAGTCAAAAGAGAATCAGCAGAACAAGAAATGACCCTTTTTACATTATCTGATCATTTACGCTGTATCTAACACTAACAATCGAATCGGTGAAATGGGATTGATCAATCATCAATCATAAAGCCAATTACAAAATATGGGGTCGTTTATGATCAGAACAAGAAATGATGCGAGGGAGTAAAAGATCAGAAAAATAATAAAGAAGGAACCTTTGAAGGCCTTTTTGAGCTGCTCAGTGTCTCCGGATGCAGGAAGAACTCAGGGTCGACATCATCACTATAGCTCTCTCTCTCTGTCTCTGTAAGAAAATCGAAACGAAAATGGCTCTGGTCTATGAACCTCTGTTTCTATATTATAAATATATGTATGGTCTTTGGTAGCTATCTGATCGGTTCATAATTGTATATCATTTTGTACCCTTCTAGCTTATGATTTGGTTATGTTTTTGAGTTAAACTTGTGCTTTTAATCCTTTTTGTGTTTATCTTTCAGTTCATTGAGCTTTAGGTAATAATGATGGCTTTAGAGAGCATAATTCATGCAATTCAAGCATGTTAGGGCCTAATTTGGATGAATGGATGAAGAGCTTAAAGACAAACTCAATTTTGGCTACAGTCCCCTGCCAGCCCAGTTTCGTAGGTCATATTGCAAGCTTTGTTTCAGCAACCTACATAGCTCGGATGAGGCCACATTCTTCATGAAAGTTGTTCCAATGGGTGTGTAATATAACATATCCAAAATTCAGCCCCATTGGATAAATATGGAGTCTGTTACCTAGCAAACACAGAGCCATGCTCAGGATGGATTTTATCAGCGCGCAAAATGAGTTAGAAATTTGTTTTGGCCTTAACTTCCTCCTCCGAACTTGGATTGGCCCAAATGATATATGGCTGGAAAGAAGACATTCTGAACTTCAAGTTTGAGTGCTTAAAGTCTTAATTTGCTTAAGGGAAGCCCAATTCGTAAGCCCTTGAAGTTGCTGGTCATGCTGACCTCAGGATGAGCTATTATTTCTGGTTGGAAGCTTGGTCATGGTGACATGAAGATGAGCTAGGGCTGCTGGTGGGATTTATTAGTGAAGTGCATCAACCATTTCAGATTTTATAATGGAAGTGTTGTATGCATTAGTGAAGTGCATCAACCATTTCAGATTTTATAAAACAAGTGTTGTATGCATTAGCCATACTTAATTCAGATTTTCAGCTTCCTTAGGCCTATATATAGTGAGGTTTCCCAAGCTTGTAAACACACCCCAAGGGGGGGAGCTCTCAAACACTTCTCTAGAGCTCCCTTCCCTTCTCTCCCTCAAATTCTCTTAGTTTTCCTTTCTAGTTCTCAATTCTAGCTTTCTTTAATGTTTTCTTAGTTGTAATTTATTTTTCTTGTAATGTACATTCTTTCTTAAGTTTTCAAGTTGAATTAGTTTCCAAGTTTCAATTATGGTTTTTGTTCTTATTCATTATGCTTATAAGTTGATATGCTAGTTTGAATGATTGATCACCATTTAGGCTTGCATGTTAGCTATCTTGGTTTGAATTAAGAGTAGACACCATGCTTTAATTCGAATTGAACTATGAATAGGAAGAGTATGTATGGACATTCGACAACAGGGATTAGATACATGCTTGGTTGTTTAAATTGTTCTTCTATGCTTAATGGGTTCCTAATGCTTAATTTTAGGTTAGACAACAAATGATCAAATTAGGGAATTAGGAACACAAGGTTATGACCACACACCATGGCTTAATCATACTTTAGCTAGAACCAATCCATTAATCTAATTGAACTTGGGAATTTATTTGCTTGAGTTACTTTCTTATTTTCTTCCTTCTTTCATGTTCTTTGTTTTTGTTTCTATTTTGTGTAGGGAAACTAAATTGGATCATTCAATCACCAATCCCTGTGGAATCGACCTCGCACTTACATACGCTAAACTACCAACGGTTCGTGCACTTGCGAGTATCATAAGTTGAGGATGCAGCTGAATCCATTTTGGTGCAGCTGTATCTACGCAACAAGTTTTTGGCGCCGTTGCCGGGGATCGGTAACATTGTTTGATTCTATTTGGCTTTCCTACTTTATTTTTTTTTCTTAACTAGACAATTTCAAGTTTTAAAGTTAATGACGTTAATGGACAAGTTGTGTTTGTAGTCCAACAGAAAAGGACAATTGCCCAACAAGCAAGAGAACTGGGTTTAAGTCCCAGCTTACACAACCCATTGGTGCTTGTTGCTTTGAAGCATGGAATTGAACGTGTGTTGATTTTCCTTTTCATTTTAGTTTTTATTTCCTAATCCTTTTAATTCCATTTCAAGTTTGTGTGTTTGTTTTAGCAATTTATTATAGCTCAATAATAAATGGAGAGAGATGGCAACCTCAATCATAAGAATGGGAAGTGTGGAGCAGTGGGAGAAGTCGCGACCTCCAAGTGCATCCATGCTCGACCTAATCGCTTCAAGAGGGAGCATTTCAATCCTTTCTCTTCTTTGAATTATGTTTATTTCCGTCATTGTTTTTACCTTTTGGTCCACGTTGAGTTCTTTGTTTTTCTATGCTGAATCCAACCATATAAAGAACGTAAAATTTGGACTTACGGTTGGAAAGTTATAGCCTAAAAACTGAACAGAGGTCGAAGCTGAAAAACATAGAAACGAATCTGTCCAAATGGTGATAAACGGGTGATAGAAAGTGCTGTTTGTTTTTTTTTTTCTTTGGTTTCTTGGTTTGTTTCTTTTAGTACAACAATTTATGTTGTTTGTTTGAATTTGTTTAGAGTACTTAGTTCATTTTCGTTTATGGTTTGTTGTTCCATTTTATCTTAATTTGTTTTTGTTTCTTATCTTAAAAATTTTAAAAAGATTTTTCATATGAGCTGACTTATGGTAACTCCAGTGAGCACTTCCGTCAATACAGTGTCTAGGAGTTCTATAGGCGACACCTTCGGTGTCTAAGAAGTTTGGGTTTTAAGCGGGACCATTGTGACCCCTCCAACCTTCCCGGATCCCCTGGCTGTGTTTTCTGAGGCCCTTAACTGGTCATCCGTGAGTTGCTTGTATATTTGTGTGTTTTAAAAACAATAATAATAAATATATAAAAAAAAAAAAAATTGAAAATTGAAAATTGGGTTTTTATTTTTCCTTGTAAATTGCAATTTGGAACTTCTTTGTTTTCTTTTATGTTTTTTTTGTTGTTTTATTAGGTTAGTTTATTTATTTACGTGGTGTGGTTAATTAGTTTATTTCTGAGTGTTAAAAACACATTTTTATTCAAACATTGCATTCAAAAAGATAAAAAGTTTAAAAAAAACAAAAAACAAAAAACAAAAAAACAAAAAAAAAAAACAAAAAAAAAACATTCAAGTAAATTAAAAATAAAAACAACTTCTTCATCTTCATCTTCATCTTCATGGCATGCCTCTGTTTTCTCTTACTTGCAGAATCTGCAGCAGCTCCACATGGTCCTCATTTTTTCTCTGCAGTGCTTCCACGTGCTGATTGGCACAATAGAGCCGCTTCTGCAAGTCCGCCACCATAGCCTTCAAGGAAGTTATTTCCTCGCTCATCGCGGCACACTCCCGTGTTCTCGCCAGCAATCGCATGCCCAAATTGGTAGCCGAGACCGCGTGGAGTACAGTTAAATTGTGGGACTCCTCCACCGCTGCCTTGTCAGACCTCTGTGCCACATGCAGATGATCTGTCGGTGTGAGCTTGTTACCAATCATGCCTCCCAGCAGCGCTGCTCTGTTCGGCATTGCCTCAGAAAAGTTCGGTATTATCTCAGCAAAGTTTGAGGCCGTACCGTGATGATATGTGGAGTTTGGGAAGACAGGAGTTGGAGGAGCCCTTGTCTGGGCATTTGGTGGTGCAAGTGAGAGCTCAAGGTTGAGATCATCAAGGTGAGTGCATGAGGATGCCATTTGTTTTGCTTCTAAATTTTTTGATGTTTTTCCTTGAGTTTGCAGGAAGAAATGCTGGGTATCATCCGCTTGCAGAGGTGTGGTTTAAATAGACATATGCTGATGAGAGAGAGCCAACACCATTTCGGATTTCCCGGGCATGCTCGACCTAATCGCTTCAAGGGGGAGCACCTTTACTTTTACTTTACTTTTCTTTTTTCCGTGTTTTCTGGTGTTTAATGTTTTTGCCCGTTACTTTCATTTTCTAGAGCTTTGTGTTTTTGCTTTTCCCTTTCGGCTATCATCTTTATCTTATTTTAGTTAGGGAAATGTGTTTTCTTTTCCGTTTGTCGTTTTTTTTTCTTTTTTCTTTTTCTTTTTTTTTTCTTCTGCAACTTTACTATTTTATTTTCAAAACAAAATAACGAAAATACAAAAACAACAAAATAAAATTAAAACAACAATAATGCAGTAGGAAATCATTTCTTCTCGGTGCTTGGTGTCTCGACCATTGGAGCTTTGAGTTTGGCCCTCTGGCTGTCCTCTTCCGGGGCTTCACGCACAGCTTCTTGGGGCTCATCACTTGAGCTCCCAAAGATCGCAATCTTAGCTTGAGCGTAACTACTCTCGCGATCTGCTTGTTTGCGTTTACCCGGTCTGTCTAGGTCTTCCAGCTGTTTTCGCATGTCGCGAGAGTACAACTCTACCATCTTTGATAGGTTTCTATTCTCGTCCCGCAATACTTCTAGCTGGTGTCGATTCACCTCCACTATCCTTGACCTCTCCCTTTTCAAGCTTTTTATAGCAGTCTGACACTCCTCAACCATACTTCGCTCCGCCGCCAACTGACCTTTCAGCACCTCTACCTCATGGGACTTCGCAAGTAGGCGATGACCCAAACTTGCGACTGTTGCCGTACTCTGCACGCTCAGTGCCAGGGCATCGCTCACGACCCGGTTGTCATCCCTTGTCCCCAGAACACGTATATCTTTAGGAGTCACCAGATTTCTGCTCACTCCAATGGCAACATCGTTGTCCAGGAGTATTGAGTCAGTTACTGTCACAGGCCCCCGTGCGGAAGCAAAGTAGGGCATCCATACTGGTGCCGCTGCTTGGCCTCGTGTCTGAGTCGGTGGAGCTAGGTTGAGATCCAACGAAAATGGGTAGTTAGAGGCCATTTGATTTCTCACTCTCTTTTCTTTCTTTCTTTCTTTTCTCTTTTGTGTGTTTCTGAGTTTGCGTTTTTTTTTTCACCCTTTCTTATAGACTTAGTCTTTGACAAACCCTAGCCATTGCAGCATCTGAGCATTTTCTGAATCTCCAGCATTCCTTGAGTCCCACAACCTTCTCGCCTTCCAACCATACCCAACTCATTTATCACGACGTGTCTTTTCTGAACGAACGCGTTCAGTAAAGTCTTCGCGCCTTTCCATGAGCCCGTAATTTTTGCTTGTGGAGTCTGCGGCGCCTCTATGTGTCGACACGTGTCTCACCCTGTCTGTTGGTCCCTTACACTGAACCGAGGCATCATGACCCATGTTAAAATCCCGCTCTTTGTGTTGCTATTCATGGTTCGATAGTTTGTTTTTACAAAACTAAATAATAATAAAAAGCTGGAAATGAAAACAAATTGTGGGTCGGGTTTCACTTTAGTTTGGGTTTCAAAGTGGGTTAAATTCACCGTGGTTTGTGTTTCGAAATTGTGGGCTTTAGGCTTCAAAAATTTTTTTGGGTTTCAGAATTGTGTGATTAGGGTTTACTGTTTCATTTTTTTGTTTGTTTGTTTGTGTTGTAATTTTTATTTTATAATTATTTTGTTTTTGTTTTCTTTTGTGATTTTGTGATTTTTTATTTATTTGCTTTAATACCTTTCATTTGTTGTTATGACATTGTTTGTGGCTAATTTTTAAACATTGAGGACAATGCTCATTTCTAGGTTTGGGGGTATTGGAGTTTAGCAAGTAAACTTGGTTTTTCTTAAAATTAAAAAAAATAAAAAAAAATAATTTTTTTTTTTTTCTTTCTTGTTTTGAATCTTGTTTTGTTGAGTCACTTTCCGAACACATTTGATGAGATTGTGATAAATGTTTGCATGACTTAAATGAAAATTGAATTTTATTTATTTATTTATTTTTTTTGTTCCTTGTAAATTCTTCTTGTAAAATAAAAAAAATAAAATAATTCATTAATTAATTAATTTGGCATCGTTCTAGCATGATATGTTCGAAACCTTCTTTGCACTTGCCATTTGTTTCATAATTTTCCAATTAAAGGATTTGCATGACCCAAAGAATTGTATCAAGCATAAATTAGACTTATATAACCATATAATGTGAGCTTTTGAGCCTTGTGCTTCATTTCATAAGTGTTATACACATACTCTTATTTTCTTGTCATCAAAGTTGTTGTTTGATCTCATTATTCATTGATTTGGTTGAATACTTAAAAGTCATTCATTCTTTTGCAATTCGATTTCATGACATTTAAGAAATGATATTAAGGCCCTCTTTGGATCGTTTGTACCTTTCAAGCTAACCTTATGCATGCTTAAGCATGATTTTCCATTGTTAACCATTTTGAGCCTACATGTAAACCTTTTCTTTCATTTTACCAATTATATTTCCTCGCCTTAGCCCGAAAAACAAATATTTACCTTTCTAAGGAATTCATGAGCTCTAATTCGGATGTGTTTTTCATGCTAAGTTTGGGAAGGGATATTACATAAAAAAAAATAAAAAAAAATAAAATTCACTCAATTGGTGAAAGAAAAGAAAAGAAAAGAGAAAAATTGTGATTAAGTGGTGGTTGAATGAAATTTCATTTTTGGGTTTCATTTTTGGGCCTTCTAAATAAATTGGTGTTTGTTCAATTCAAGGAAAGGAGTATGAATAATTGTAAATGAAGGTATAAGGAGTTTTGATCGTGTAAAAGAAAAAATCTAATCGTGATGATTCGAAGTCTTGCAAACAATTGTTTTATGCTCTTATATTTTGAGTTCCTTGGACTTTGTTTTATCCATACCTTTCATTTCTTACTCACCTTACACCCTTGGCCCCATTACAACCTATGTTAAAGACCTAAATTGATCTTAAATGTCATGTGGTTGAATTGCATTCATTTTTCTACTTTTAAGTGTTTGGCATCCTTCTTGAGATCATATTAATGCAAGTTCTTCATCTTTCTATTTCGAGTTAAGTCTTTATGGTTTAACTCTAATCTCATGTTTATAACTGAGTGTTGCATTATAGCCCTCTTCCGAGTGATTCATTTGTGAGAGGACAACTTTGGTGAGATTTGAAGTTGAACTTGTGCTTTGTATGATTTTTGAAATTGTGTGAAAACTAAGATTGGGGAATTTGTTGCATTTGGCTATCACACTACCACACTTTGAGCATATTATGTTTTGAACTTTGCCGCTTTGTGAATAATGTTTAAAATTGAGCTTTTATTGTTAAAACTTTTGAGTCATGTGCATGAGTCATTTCTCTTCAGAAAATGTTCGGAAAGATTGTTTTGAGTTCTTTTTATTTTTGTAATTTTTTTTTGTTTTGTTTTGTTTTGTTTTTGTTAATGTAATTTTTTTTTTTTTTTTTGTTTTTGTTTTTGTTTTTTATTTTGCTTAAGGACTAACAATCTTTTAAGTTTTCTAATTACCTTGTTTTACAGAGTCAGTAAAACGTTTGTGGGTATCGTATCTGTTAAACCCTCAGGAGACACAACTCCTCCTACTAGGGATGCCTAGAGGTTTAAAGGCTTGTTGCATTCGCTCAATGCAATCGAGTTACCTACGAAAGTGGTCTAGTTAACTTCTTGTTTTGTTTTGTGTTGTTTTGCTCGAGGACTAGCAAAATCTAGGTTTGGGGGTATTTGATCGGTTCATAATTGTATATCATTTTGTACCCTTCTAGCTTATGATTTGGTTATGTTTTTGAGTTAAACTTGTGCTTTTAATCCTTTTTGTGTTTATCTTTCAGTTCATTGAGCTTTAGGTAATAATGATGGCTTTAGAGAGCATAATTCATGCAATTCAAGCATGTTAGGGCCTAATTTGGATGAATGGATGAAGAGCTTAAAGACAAACTCAATTTTGGCTACAGTCCCCTGCCAGCCCAGTTTCGTAGGTCATATTGCAAGCTTTGTTTCAGCAACCTACATAGCTCGGATGAGGCCACATTCTTCATGAAAGTTGTTCCAATGGGTGTGTAATATAACATATCCAAAATTCAGCCCCATTGGATAAATATGGAGTCTGTTACCTAGCAAACACAGAGCCATGCTCAGGATGGATTTTATCAGCGCGCAAAATGAGTTAGAAATTTGTTTTGGCCTTAACTTCCTCCTCCGAACTTGGATTGGCCCAAATGATATATGGCTGGAAAGAAGACATTCTGAACTTCAAGTTTGAGTGCTTAAAGTCTTAATTTGCTTAAGGGAAGCCCAATTCGTAAGCCCTTGAAGTTGCTGGTCATGCTGACCTCAGGATGAGCTATTATTTCTGGTTGGAAGCTTGGTCATGGTGACATGAAGATGAGCTAGGGCTGCTGGTGGGATTTATTAGTGAAGTGCATCAACCATTTCAGATTTTATAATGGAAGTGTTGTATGCATTAGTGAAGTGCATCAACCATTTCAGATTTTATAAAACAAGTGTTGTATGCATTAGCCATACTTAATTCAGATTTTCAGCTTCCTTAGGCCTATATATAGTGAGGTTTCCCAAGCTTGTAAACACACCCCAAGGGGGGGAGCTCTCAAACACTTCTCTAGAGCTCCCTTCCCTTCTCTCCCTCAAATTCTCTTAGTTTTCCTTTCTAGTTCTCAATTCTAGCTTTCTTTAATGTTTTCTTAGTTGTAATTTATTTTTCTTGTAATGTACATTCTTTCTTAAGTTTTCAAGTTGAATTAGTTTCCAAGTTTCAATTATGGTTTTTGTTCTTATTCATTATGCTTATAAGTTGATATGCTAGTTTGAATGATTGATCACCATTTAGGCTTGCATGTTAGCTATCTTGGTTTGAATTAAGAGTAGACACCATGCTTTAATTCGAATTGAACTATGAATAGGAAGAGTATGTATGGACATTCGACAACAGGGATTAGATACATGCTTGGTTGTTTAAATTGTTCTTCTATGCTTAATGGGTTCCTAATGCTTAATTTTAGGTTAGACAACAAATGATCAAATTAGGGAATTAGGAACACAAGGTTATGACCACACACCATGGCTTAATCATACTTTAGCTAGAACCAATCCATTAATCTAATTGAACTTGGGAATTTATTTGCTTGAGTTACTTTCTTATTTTCTTCCTTCTTTCATGTTCTTTGTTTTTGTTTCTATTTTGTGTAGGGAAACTAAATTGGATCATTCAATCACCAATCCCTGTGGAATCGACCTCGCACTTACATACGCTAAACTACCAACGGTTCGTGCACTTGCGAGTATCACAAGTTGAGGATGCAACTGAATCCATTTTGGTGCAGCTGTATCGACGCAACACTATCCATATATAGTAATATAGTATGGCCCTTGCAATTATCTCCACGTCAAATACTATATTTATTCCTGTTATATTGGTCTTGGTCATTTAATTTTCACAATTGAAAGGTTTATTATTGATTTTGGGGCGGTTTACACAGAGTATATAAAATTACTAAACAAAAGCCTTGTTTTATTTCATTTTGTTTTTCCTCACAAGGATAAACAAACTATAAGGAAAATTCTCCAATAAGTATTTTATGTTAAGGATAAACAAATTGTAAAGCATCTTAGATAAAGTCATACCATAGCGCACACGTGCATGAAATAAATTACAAGAATGAAACATATATGGAGAATCTTTCTAAACAAAAGACATAGGAAAAGTGAAATGTGCATAAGAAAGAAGCACATTCTGATCAGGTAGCCAAAGGATCAAGACCAAGCAATTCACCACATGTCATCATATGTACCGGCTTCGACAAATGCAGCATTCGAGTTGAGAGGAAATGAGAAACTTGTTTCATTGTTGGACGAGATTTCGGGCTGGAATTCAAGCATGAAAATGCTATCTTCAAAAGAGAGACCACTTCGCTTGCAACTTGATGTGTATGAGGGGAAATGCGTTGGTCCAAAACATCCACAATTGGTATTTGATGGGTTGGTAATGCAAATGATGATGAGGAGGAGGATGAAGAGACTGATGAGAAAGATGAGAAAAGATCTCCAGGATGCTTTCCCATAATTATTTCCAATGTGACCACACCAAAGCTATAAACATCGCAGTTCTCATTCACTTCCATTGTGTAAGCAAGCTCTGCTCAAAGAAAACCTCAGAGAAGTGGCATTATTAGTTTATAGACATAACTATTCAATGGAATTTTAACGAAATTGTATCATGCATAAATAGAATTATTAGTTTATAGTCATATTTTCTAAATCAAAGAAGTGGAAATGTGTTTATGTTAACCGCTCCTAAGGATGAAAATGAAGCATTGGTCTAAAAGCAAAAGCATAAAAAGTGCTAAATACAGATAACAGGGAATCACAATATTACCTGGTGCCATGTAGCCATATGTGCCTACAGCCGCAGTCCAATTAGTTGAGTCTGGATTTAAAAACTTAGCAGTGCCAAAGTCTGAAACATAGGCCTCATATTCAGAATCCAACAAAAGGTTCTTGCTTGAGATGTCACGATGTACAATCGGTGGCAAGCAATCGTGGTGCAGGTAAGACAAGGCATGAGCTAAGCCTTTAACAATATTCACCCTTTTACTCCACCCCAACTCTTTAGCTTCTTCATCTTTGCTCAACATTGCGGCCAAGCTACCTCTTTCAAGATACTCGTACACCAAAAACGAGTGTCGTTTATGTGCGCAGAAACCATAGAGCTTCACAATATTCCGATGTCTTATCTCACTGAGTGCCCTTACTTCATTCAAGAACTCTTTCTGAAATTCTGTCTCGCCATCCCATTGCAGATGGAGTTTCTTCACGGCCACTACGTCTCCAGATGACAAATTCACTCTATAGACGCTTCCATGTCCTCCCTTCCCAATGCAATATGTGGAATCAAAATCTTCTGTTGCCCTTATGATTTCGTCATACATTGATTTTCCATCAAAATTTAAAACCGAAAAGGAAATTTCTCCATGCATGTTGTTTTGTTTAGTATCTTGATGGTTCTTCTTTCTTTGCACTATTACAAAGAAAATTGAAAAGAGAGCAGATAGAAGTACAAATACTGCTAGAACAGAGAATATGACCTTGTGGTTATTTTTTGAGCCATGTGCATTGCAGGGTGGCAGCAGGGCTCCAACTTTGCCACACAATCCTTTGTTCCCTTTCAATCTTTCTAGCGGAGCTTCTCGAAATGCACTGATGTTGGGAAGGGGACCTTCCAAGTGATTGTTGGATATGTCAACGTACGACAAGCCGTGCATCTCTTCGAAACTTGATGGTATGGAACCTGAAAGATTGTTGTGGGAAAGATTGAGTGCTACCAAACTCTCCATATTTCTCATTTCTGAGGGTATGCTACCTTTAAGAGAGTTATGACTTAAATCCAATTCGTTCAATTGAACTAAGTTCCCCAACTGAAGTGGAATTGCTTGAGATAACTTGTTGTTGCTCAAATTCAGATGGTATAATTTGAGCAAGTCACCTAGAGTGCTGGGAATTGAGTCACTGAATTTATTTGTTGACAAGTCAAGATAATCAAGATCAGTCAATGATCCGAATTCAGAGGGTATACGACCCGAAAGTTGATTTCCATTCAACATCAACCTCTCCAAAGAAGTCAGTCTCCCAAATTCCATTGGAATCAACCCAACTAAATGATTTGAAGAGAGATCTAGCTCATGAATTTGGGTTGCATTGCCTATCTCAGGTGGGATGCTCCCAGTAAGGTTGTTTCCCGCAAGTCGTAGGGTTGTCAACTTTGGGCATTTTTGCCAATTGTGTGAGATTTCTCCATACAAGTTGTTATGGCTTACATCTATAAAATGAAGATTCGAATAAATGCCAAAGTCTTCAGATATATTGCCTGTCAATTGGTTATGTTCAAGACGGAGTCTGACTAAGCTCGTGCAGTTTTTCAAGCTTTTGGGGATTAGACCAGTCAAATAGTTTTCCCCTGCTGTAAAGTTTTTGAGTTTTCCACCTTGGCAAATATTTGGGGGCAAATAACCAGACAATTGGTTTGTGGCCAACTGTAGTTTAGTCAAATTCTTGAGATTCCCTAACTCTTGGGGAATGGAGCCGGAAAGTTGGTTATCCCGTAGATGTAAGATTTCCAAGTTGCTCAAGTTACCAAATGAAGCAGGAATTGAATCGTGCAATTGATTGCTGCTCAATTCTAAGTTCACAAGAGATTTCAAGTTCCCTATCTCCTTTGGAATCAAACCAGAAAGTTGATTGAAATGCAAGCACAAAGTGTTTAGGTTTATTAAGTTACCAATATTTGGAGGGATGAGACCACTTAAATTGTTGGCTGACAAATCTAGAAATACTAGAGATTTCAAGTTCCCTATCTCCTTGGGAATCAAACCAGAAAGTTGATTTTTACCCAAGTACAAAGTGTTTAGCTTAATTAAGTTACCAATAGTTGGAGGGATGAGACCACCTAAATTGTTGTAGGACAACTCTAGATCTACAAGAGATTTCAAGTTCCCTATCTCATTGGGAATCAAACCAGAAAGTTGATTGGAATGCAAGTACAAATTGTTTAAGTTTATTAAGTTACCAATATTTGGAGGGATGAGACCACTTAAATTATTGGCTGACAAAGCTAAAATTACAAGAGATTTCAAGTTCCCTATCTCTTGATGAGGAATAGAACCAGAAAGTTTAGTATCATAGATATAGAGATGGGTAAGGCTTGTTAGATTGCCTAGTGATCTTGGAATTGAACCATTGAGTTGATTCTTATACAAATATAGACCCACAAGAGATTTAAGGTTGCCTATCTCTTCAGGAATTTCCCCCAACAAAGTATTTTCATAGAGACTAAGAAACCTAAGATTACTTAGGAGACCAATTTCTGGCGGAATTCTTCCAGACAAGTTATTCCGAGAGAGATTAAAATAATGGAGTTTGGAGAGGTAACTGATTTGAGGTGGGATGGCATCAAAGAGTTTGTTCAAGCTGAGGTCAAGATATTCAAGATTAGGGAAGGACAAGAATGAAAATTCATGTAGCGTACCTTGTATACCCCTATTGAAAAGATCTATCGTGCTGACACTTCCAGCTGCATTGCATGAAACACCAGTCCATGTGCATGGGCTTGTTCTTGGTTTTGGATTGTTGCTGGAAGAATTGGTGGCATTAATATTATGAGTGGGAGGGTCGTACCAGGTGAGGTTATTGAGGGCTTGATTTTGAAATAAGCTGGCTTTCCATTTGAGAAGAGCCTTTGCTTCAGTATTAGAAGTAGAAGTAGCAGAAAGAAAAGCAACCCAATTTGGTGATGAAACATACAACAAGATGACAAGGCAATAAGGCAGGAAGCATAGGTCAGCGGAAGTTAAAGATGTCATGGTTATTGTTTGTCTGGTGTATGTATATTGTATGGGTCGTGCCTTACTTATATAGTGTGGGTTAGTCTTTGGGGTTCAGTAGTTGAGAATTGACAAGTCTTTGAGAGCCTGTTCCTTGTGCTCTTGATTTAGTTGTGTGAGAACCCGTGGTTTTCTTATGGGTGTGTAGAGAACTGATTCTTGGACCTCATATTCACACCTGAATGTCGAGGGTTCCTCGATTTTGATGTTTTGGGGAGAAAAAATATATTGGAATTACTGAAATGAAATTGTTGGAAAGTGAGAGGTTACTATTTGCGTGACATACGGATTCAGAAGTGTCCCACCTGAATGTCACATGGTGGGTAACAAGCTTCAACAAATGCAGCCTCCGAATAGAAAGGTACTGTGAAGGATTTTTGTCAAGAATTGATCTTTGAATTTTCAAAAGTCCTCATTCGAATTCTCAAATTTTCAAATCAATAAATGTGATCCCAAAAAATGTACATAGGAATAAGAATGGGTAATTGATGGTTTTTTTTTTGTTTTCATGCATAATTGACAAAGACTTAAATCCAGCCGGACTCTCGTGTTCAAAATAACGATGGTGCTATTTTGTGAATTGCATTTAGGGCTCACTGTATTAGACATGCGAGTCATATTATAGATCACGATAAAGTGAGATGTCTCTTCGTAAATTTTTATTTAATTTTTACTCCTTAATTTGTTGGAGAGAATCGTATTATATATCACGATAAAGTGTGATGTAATGATACAAATTCAATCAAATGATAATCCACATTAAATTTAAATTCTTTTTAGTTAAGTATAGTACAAAAGACATTCCCATTATATGTAGTGGCAGATTTAGAAATATTGTTCAAGGGTTGACGTATAAATAGTGGTGGACGCAGGATTCTCGGGCCAAGGGGTCACAGTGTAAAAGCATAGAATTTTTTTTTACTACTTTCATTCAAATCTCCAAAAATTAAGATACGAATATGACACCTATATGACAATTAAAATAATATATTTATTAATTTTTATAAATTATTATTGTAAAACGGGTTAAAACTTTTAAAACAGTCACAACCGTACAATTTATATAGATCATCCTTGTAAAAAAATTAGACAAATTGGAAACCGTTTCGACATCCAATTGTATCCTACAAAATCAATGTATACAGTGCTTCAAGAAAGTACTAAAATTTCAATAACACAATTGAGTGATCAAATGATATTGGATTCAAGTGAGTTTTTGTAGAGACGATCTTTGAATGATTATCTAAAACATGAACGGTTTGTATTAATGAAATACAATGCGGAGTAGGCTCTACAAAGGTGTCCCTCAAATAAGTTATTTGAGGGATCTCTCAGTAGAAGCTGACTGTATATATATAATTAATATTATATATTAGAGAAAAAAGAATATATAAACTTGCTGGGATGGGACGACGTGGCAATGCTGGTCAATAGGTGCACTTGAAGTGAAGATACCTAGAACGAGGGGCAGGTGTTGATAAATGTCAAACTTTAACCACCCGTCCAATGAAAGCATTGATTGTCCCATAAAACGTGTAAAGAGTTTACCAATATATTATAAGATACATGAATTTTATGATCTTTCACACGTCACAAATTGAATTGTTACATGTCTCTTGGGCTTTTTTTTTTTTTTTTTTTTGATGAAATGTCTCTTGGCCTTTAGGAGCTGTTTAAAAAAATTTAAAAAAAAACAATTTCTTCAGCAAATAGTCTATGCTTTTAAAATAAAAATAAAAATCACTTGTGTGGAAAATGTTTACGACATAGCATATTAATTTCCCTAAAGGAACATATGCTGCCTGCCAACCAATTATTTCTCTCAAAAGACAACTTGCCACATATAGTAATAATTAGTTTCAGTTTCTGTAAATGATTGAAACTATAAATGATTGAAATTGCTGAATTACTATGGTGATAAAAAATTGTTAACATTTTCGTAAATGCTGCTATGGTGATAAAGTAATAATGAGTTTAGGTTTGACTTGTCAATTTTGCTTCATATATCATGGAAAACCACATGGGCTTGTCTTTACAAACCATGAGGCCAACAGATTAACATTAAAACAATTAAATCCTTTTGGAAGACTAAATTCAACATACTATATGTGGACCCAATACTGATTTGTGGATGAAGTACAAAATTGAGAAAAGGCTGTGTGGGAAAGTTCACACCAACTTGGAACTTCCTATCTGTTGAATCACAAATCTTGCCTACCAGTTGCTCACCACTGAAAATGAAAAGAGATGATGGAAAGAGAAACAGTTTATTTTGCTCCACCAAGTTTGCCTAAAAGCTTGATGATATTTGGAAGACAAAGCCATGTGATCCCTCATAAACCCTTGTTCCCTTTGTTGGTGAGTCCTTATTTAGTTAGGATTTTGGTTACTTACCATTTATTTAGTCCTATTATAAATGAGATTTATTTCGTATTGTAATTTAGACATATTTCCTATTTTATTTAGGGTTAACACACCTTTGTACTAGTATAAATACCTCCATATTGAAAAAGAATAATAATATGAGCATAATTGAATATTTGTCATACTTTGTTTGACTTGGTATTTGAGCCAGGTTCTCTTGTGAACTGTGCTTGCATTCTCCTTGCAATTGAAGTGCTCTCCTCCCCTACTCTTAAGAGGGGGCGGGGGGGGAGTGAAAAATATATGTTTCCCTTTCTCATGGAGATATTGCCTCTTTCTTGACTCCGACAACCAATTCTCTTCAGGGGGAAAAGAGGATTGAAGAGAAGTTATGTCTACGTGAATGAGCTAAAGTTGATATTGAAGAATTTGTCGTTGTCATTTTCCGCTGTTGTTGCTATTACTCTTGCTGCTACTACTACCATTAACATTGCCTTCGCTTGCTTCGCTTTCAGTTGATGTGGTCGTCGTTGTTGCTATTGATGTGGTCATGCCCTTTGCCTTTGCTTTGCCTTTATTTGCCATTACTTTGCTTTTGCCTTGGCTGACCCTATTTTTAGGAAACCTTGCCTTTGCTGTGCTCACAGAGTTTTTGTATTTTGCCTTACCTACTACCGTGCTCATAGGGTTTTTGTGTTTTGCTTTATCTACTGCCATGCGCACATGGTTTCTGTGTTCTGCCTTACCTACTACTGTGCTCACAAGGTTTGTGTGTTTTGTTTTATCTACTACCGTGCTCACAAGGTTTCTATGTTCTGCCTTACCTATTGCCGTGCTCGTAGGGTTTCTGTGTTCTACTTTTATGTGTTCATCTATGTTCCCCATTTGTTAGGGTTTTTATGACAAGACCTTCTCTATAGTTGTTCGATTGGTCAATGTCAAGTATGGTGTTCTATGACTCGTTTGTCAAGTTAGGGCATGCGGAATATCTTTGCCCTAACTTGAGGGGGAGTGTTGGCAAGTCCTTATTTAGTTAGGATTTTGGTTACATACCATTTATTTAGTCCTATTATAAATTATATTTATTTTCTATTGTAATTTAGATATATTTCCTATTTTGTTCAGGGTTAACACATCTTTGTACTTGTATAAATACCTCCATATTGGAGAAGAATAATAATATGAGCATATATGAGCATAATTGAATATTTGTCTACTTTGTTTGACTTGGTATCAAAGCCAGGTTCTCTTGTGACCTGTGCTTGCATTCTCCACGTAAATGAAATGCTCTCCTCCCTTCCTCGTCAAGGGGTGGGGGTGGGGGGAGTGAAAAAGATATGTTTCTCTTTCTTATGGAGATTTTGCCTATTTCTTGACTCTGACAACCCATTCTTTTTAGGGGGAGAGGAGGATTGAAGAGAAGTTATGTCTGTGTGAATAAGCGAAAGTTGATATGGAAGAATTTGTCATTGTCATTTTCTGTTGTTGTTGCTATTACCGTTGCCGCTACTACAACCGTTAACATTGCCTTTGCTTGCTTTGCTTTCAGTTGATGTGGTCATTGTCGTTGCTGTTGATGTGGTTGTGCCCTTTGCCTTTGCTTTGCCTTTATTTGCCCTTGCTTTGCTTTTGCCTTGGCTGACCCTATTTTTAGGAAACCTTGCATTTGCTGTGATCACAGGGTTTCTATGTTTTGCCTTACCTACTACTGTGCTCACAGGGTTTCTGTGTTCTCGCTTATCTACTGTCGTGCTCACATGGTTTCTGTGTTCTACCTTACCTACTGCCGTGCTCACAGGGTATCTGTGTTTTGCCTTACCTACTACCGTGCTCACAGGGTTTGTGTGTTCTATTTTATCTACTGTCGTACTCACAAGGTTTTTGTGTTCTGCCTTACCTACTGTCGTGCTCGCAGGGTTTCTGTGTTTTGCTTTTATGTGTTCTTCTATGTGCCCTATTTTTGAGGGTTTTTATGACAAGGCCTTCTCTACAGTTGTTCGATTGGTCAATGTCAAGTATGGTGTTCTATGACTCGCTTGTCAAGTTGGGCATGCAGAATATCTTTGCCCCAACTTGAGGGAGAGTGTTGGCGACTCCTTATTTAGTTAGGATTTTGATTACTTACGATTTATGTAGCCCTATTATAAATGAGATTTATTTCCTATTGTAATTTAAATATATTTCCTAATTTTGAGTGCCTGATGCTTAAAAAAGTGATGGTAGGATGAGTGGTCAAGCCAAGAGCACGCAAGGGCGAGGTACCTACATCTTTGGGGTCAGGCCAGTTAGAAACTGTAATTGCCTTCACTCTCTAGGTCGCATCATTTGAATTTTCAATTTGTTCTTGCCACCCACCCATTGATGGTGAGGTGCCCTTGCAACCCAAGGGCAGGGTGCCCATCTATCCTCAAGGCTTAGGGCGTGTTAAATGTGAGAATTAAAATGTAGGTGGTGACAAGATGAAGACCACCTCGTCCACTCGGCTTGGACTCCATCATACCCAATCACTTTAATGTCCTGCTTAGTTACAAGTCCATGCTACAAGGTTCGTCAATTACAATGCTTGGTGTAAGTACTTAGAAGGATTTATATCTTTCAACTTTTTTTCCATGTGGGACTCTAGCATCTGAGCTTTAAGAGTCAGAACTATCTCTATATTATTCTTCGCATCGCACCTGTTGAACTTGTACGTGCTTCTTCTGTTGAAGCCACCCACATGCCCATGATCAAGGTAGATCGTGCTTTGTGGTCAGATATAAATACATGATAAGCAGAAGACTCTTTATAAATTATATATATATATATTAGGTTGCGAGCTATGAGCCTCTTAGTTTAGTTACAAAATCTGTTAAGAACTGTTAGCACAGGAGAGCTATATAAAGCTAACTCCTTTCTATTGCAATAGTTCAGAGTGAATAATAATCAATAATCAATTTCGTTTCTCTCTATCTCAGGTTTTCTTCAATTCTTTGAAAATTACACGCCTTTTCAAGAAATGGAAGCAACAAAGCTTTCATGGTTGTGGCATACATTACATTAGAAGCTAGAGCAGTATATTGTGTAAAAGTTTGGTTGGACATGTACCTCCAGAAATCACCATTTATTCCACTTGCGCTACACGTTATAAAAGAAAAATAATTGAGTCATTACTAAAGTAGAAAAGGATTGAGTATTCTTAGTCCAGCAATTTTTTATATTTTATTTGTCTTTAAGTTTCATTATATTCCCTCTTTTTTTTTTTTTTTTTTTTTTTTTTTCTGAGAAAGAGAATTCATTCATAAAAACAAAGACGTACAAAGAAGGACAGTCAAACAAAGTATGACAAATATTCAATTATGCTCATATATGCTCATATTATTATTCTTATCTAATGAAGGTATTTATACAAGTACAAAGATTTGTTAACCCTAAATAAAATACGAAATATATCTAAATTACAATATCGAAATAAATCTCATTCATGATATGACTAAATAAATGGTAAGTAACCAAAATCCTAACGAAATAAGGACTCGCCAACACTCCCCCTCAAGTTGGGGCAAAGATATTTCTCATGCCCAACTTGACAAGCAAGTCATAGAACACCATACTTGACATTGACCAATTGAACAACTGTAGAGAAGGCTTTGTCATAAAAACCCTCAGAAATAGGGCACATAGAAGAACACATAAAAGCAGAACACAGAAACCCAGCGAGCACGGCAGTGGGTAAGGCAGAACACAAAAACCTTGTGAGCACGGCAGTAGATAAAATAGAACACACAAACCCTATGAGCACGGCAGTAGGTAAGGCAAAATACAGATACCCTATGAGCACGGCAAAGGCAAGGTTTCCTAAAAATAAGGTAAGGCAAGGCAAAAGCAAAGCAAGGGCAAATAAAGGCAAAGGGCACGACCACATCAACAACAATGACAATGACCACATCAACTGAAAGCGAAGCAAGCAAAGGCAGCATTAAAGGCAGTAGTAGGGGCAACGGTAATAGCAACAACTTCAGGAAACGACAACGACAAGTTCTTCCATATCAACTTTAGCTCATGCAGACATAACTTCTCTTCAATCCTCATCTCCCCCTGAAAAGAATGGGTTGTCGGAGTCAAGAAAGAGGCAATATCTCCATGAGAAAGAGAAACATTTCTTTTTCACCCCCCGGCCCCCCCGCGAGCGCGAAGAGAAGGGGAGGACACTTCAATTGCAAGAAGAATGCAAACACAGGTCACAAGAGAACCTGGCTCTGATACCAAGTCAAACAAAGTATGACAAATATTTAATTATGCTCATATCAGTATTCTTCTCCAATATAGAGGTATTTATACAAGTACAAAGATGTGTTCACCCTATATAAAATAGGAAATAAAACTCATTTATAATAGGACTAAGTAAATGGTAAGTAACCAAAAATCCTAACTAAATAAGGACTCGCCAACAACGACATGATACAGTGGCCTTTTTAAAACCTTTCTAGGACAACCTCATGGGACAAACCCGAGGGGAGGAAAGAGTACCACACATGTCATGGACTAACAAGAGAGTCCAATTCAGGTCACTTTGGGCCATTACAATAAAAGAACAAATCAAAAAAGAAAACTAACACAAAGACCTCCGACGAGAACCGCTACGAGAGACCAACACAATATGAGAGGATTGTAGAAACCCCAAATAGTAAACCCATAGTAGAGGACCGCAGAACATCCCAACTGTCAAAAGAAGCCTTCTATGAGCAAAATTATAGTACTTTGACACCCACACAAACTACAAGGCATACCATAGTAGAAACTAGGAGAGAACACGGAAACAACAATAAAATGACCCCTGAGAAGCACTCCACTTCAACTCATAACCTGACAAAGAACACCTCCTATGACCAAGCATAGTTCTTCGATCAGCGCAGAGTAGAGAAGAGCACCACATCCTAACAACTACCACCAGGGTTGCTGTTGCTGCCATCTTTAAAACAGAGGAGAGACATAATCCAGCGTCACTACTGTCATCACAGCCAAGACAAAGACAATACCAGTCACCTAGAACATTGCAAAAACAACCAAACAAAAAAAAAACAGACAAACAGATCTAAACTATCTGGAGAGGGGAAGAGGAGGAGAAGAGGGGATAAGAGAAAGGGAAAATATGGGAAAAAAAGAAAGGGAGATGAGGAGAGGAAGGGTAGTGGTCACCTTCCTTCCTTAGCTTCCTTGCGGTTGGTTGTCAGTAAGGAGAAAGGGGACTAGAGCGCAGTTAGGATTTTTTTATAAAATCATGAATCCATTTCATTATTATCCTTATAGACGTGTGCGCCATTACCACCTGAACTTTTAATTTTTATTTTTATCCACCTAAATTTGGTTAAGTGTTGTGATTCACTACCTTAGTCTAACTCCGTTAAAGTTTCCGTTAAATATGAGGGTATTTTTGTCAACTTACTATAACTAAAAATAAATATAAATAACTAAATAAAAAAGTAAACAAGTTAACCTACGCCACTCCGGTGGGAACCGAATTAAATCACCCTAGGTCAAATAATTCCTTCCATTTGAGGATTATTTGACCTAATTGGGAGTTACCTAATTAAAATTGGGACTGATTTGATTCCTATTAATCAAATCTCACCTAATCGGGGAGGAATAATTCCTTTCCATCTACAGAATTATTCCTCTGAAACCCTAGCCTCCAAGGCTCCTATAAATACTTGGCTACGCACAAGGGTCAAGGTACGTCTAAATTCCTACTGAAACTCTACAGAAATTATCCTTCACAAACCCTAGCCACCATCTTCTTTCTCTCTCTCTCACACAAGGCTCTGGCCTCCACACACGGCTCCGGCCACCCGGTTTTCCTTGAAACACCCATCCTAACTTAGGCATCGGAGGGCCTTTGGCCAACACCCCCCGGGTGTGGTCCTTTTACTCCAATCTGTTTTGCAGGGAGAGAGAGGTGCGGAGAAGACGAAGGAATCTTTAGGCGAACATTCTCGTGGGAGGAAATTTGCTCCCACAAATTGGTTCTTTCATTGAGAGCGCGAAATTATACTTAAAGCGTGCTCCAAATTCATTTTCCACAACTTTTTCCAATTAACCATGGTCGATACAAGATGTTCGAAGAGTAACACCACCACGACGGGCCCGCCTCATGGTTTCGTGGTGGAAGCCTCTCTGCAACCTCACGGAATCGTGGCTGCCAACGCCTTGCGTCCACCTCCAAGCGCTTCGCAGAACAGCCGCAGCAGGCTCCAGTGGCCGGAGCTGTTCTGCCGCGCCATCCTGCTGTCGGAACACAGCAGCAGCCACACCACTCAACTGCCGGATTTGCTGCAAAGCCCCATGGCTACTTTGGTGCCTCCCCAGCCTTGGAGCATATCCTTTCTCTCCCTCCTCTGCCACCACACTTGACGTATGCACCTGTGTACGCGTCTAATGGAGCCCTAGCCCACGTGCCATTGGGCCCAATGCACACCTCTGGTCAGGTGGACCTTAACTCACGGGTTGATCAGCTCACACAAAGGGTCGACGATCAAAACAACCTGATTGGCCAGCTACTCAGGCAGATTAACTTGAACCAAGGCCCTAACCTTGGACCCCATGACGAGGAGAGGAGGACGCACGAGCATGTTAGCGAGCAGTTCGAGAGGTCCCAAGCCGGTCAAGCAAGGGCAAACGGGCAGGAGAGAGAACGAGATCGTGCTGGCGAGACACAATCATCTGCAAGTCATACTCTGAGTCGGTCGACGATCCGTTTGAGGTTAGGTCCAAGGACCAATGTACGCGAAAGGTTGGGCCCACAGTCCAATGTCCATGCCCGCTTGGGCCCACAGTACAATGTCCACGCCCGCTTGGGCCCACAAGGAAGTAACCAATCCAGGCTGGGCTCACAAGGAGCTCGAGTTCGTGAACAATCGCGTGACGAGCGCAACAATCGACGCTCACCAGCCCGCTCGAGGACCAACACACGGCAACAAGCCGTAGAGGACTCCTCACAAGCTCAATCTCCTAATCTGTCCCACGAGCAGAACAACCAAGAGGATCGACCCTTGGGAACCGAGGAGGAAGTTAACCAGCGGCGCTCGAGACACCGAAGACATCGACCCGAACCACTAGCCCTGCGGGCAGAAAATGTCGAGAAGTTAGTGAATGACCGACTCCAAAGTCTCCAACTTAAAGGAAGCACGGATGAGGCCCTGCACAAGGAAATTGCTCAAGTCGACTGCTCATCCTTTATGGACGAGGTGGAACGAGCTGCACCGCTGAAACGGTTCACAACGCCATCCATCACTCCGTTTAAGGGAGACTCCGACCCTGAGAGCCATTTGAGGCACTTTAAGAGTGCCATGATCTTGTACAAGGCAGACGACGCCCTGATGGGCAAAGTGTTCGCGATGACTTTGCGAGGAGCGGCTCAAGACTGGTTCCACACTCTACTGTCTGGGTCAATAGGCAACTTCAAGGAGTTCGCCCTCATCTTCACAAAGGAGTACACCTCCTACAAGACGGTCAGAAAGCATGCAGACCACTTGTTCAACCTGCACAAGAAACCAGACGAGTCTCTTCGAGACTACATCAGACGATTCAAGGCTGAGAAGGGGAACATCATAGGATGAAATGACCAAGTTGCATCCTCAGCTTTCAAAAAAGGCTTGCCAACAGAACATGAGCTATATCGTGAACTGGCCATAACTCCAAGCCAAACCTTGGCAGAGGTCTTCGCGACGGCAGAGCGCTACGCACTTTGGGATGACGATCGTATTGCGGCGAAGAAAGCCGGCAAGCAAGCTGATCACCCGACAAGGCAGGCAAGCCAAAAAAGCAACAAGTTCGAGCCTAAAGCTAGAGACAAGGGCAGATCGCGACCCCAAGAGGGAGGCTCGGAAACAGGAACCTTCACTGAGTTCACTATCCCGATCCACCAGATCCTGGCACAAGTGAAGAACAAGCCGTGGGTGAGAAGATCACCACCTATGAGGGGAGATCCCTCTATGAGGGACACCAATAAATACTGTGCATTCCACGGGGAGCACGGTCGTTACACAAACAACTGCAACGCCTGAAAAAGGCACCTTGAGGAGCTGGTCAGAGACGGCCATTGCACAGAATTCCTTGCAAAGAAAGCCATCCAGCAGATCAAGGATTGTGATGCGGCTGCCAAGGAACCTCCCCAAAAGGTCATACGGATCAACACCATTCTAGCTGACTCCCAGGAGTCCGGGCTGACCACCAAGGAGCGTAAGAGAAAGATCGCGCAGGCGACTTATGTCTCCCAAGTCACAACGGGCGTACCAGTCATTGCAGATACACCCATCATCGGCTTTTAGAATAAGGACTTGATCTGGCTTGATCTACCGCACAATGACGCCCTAGTAATCTGCATCCAAATTGAACAAGCTGTGATCGAGCGAGTTCACGTGGATGAGGGCAGCGCAGCCAACATCCTGCAACTATCTGTTATCCAACAGATGGGGTTGGGGCCCAAGATCAGCAAACTTGCCCGATCACTCACCGGCTTCAATGGGGCCACGTCAATCACTGTTGGGACAATTGACCTAGATGTCCACTCAACCCCAGTGGTATGCTCGCAAACCTTTATGGTCATCGACGAGATCTCTCCCTACAACGGTATCTTGGGCCGACCATGGATTAGCAAGATCGAAGCCATCACATCTGCTCTACACCAAAAGATCTGCTACCCCATCCTAGAGGTGTCAAACGGGCCGTGCCGGCCAGGCCCATCCCATTTAAACTCGTGCTTTTAACATTTTCATGCTGTGCCGGGCCGGCCCATTTAATTTATCGGGTCGTGCCGTGCCGGCCCATTTAGTAAAATCATAGATCCCAGCCCGGCCCAAAGCCCATGTCCAAATTGAAACGGGCCGGGCTGGGCCGGGCTCGTGCCGTGCTCGTGCTCGTGCTCGTGCCATACTCGGGCCCAAGAACCAACCCATTTAATTTGAAATTTTTTTTTCACTTGTTTTTTTTTTCCACTACATAATTCATATTATAAACATAAAAAATGTAATTAGAAGCAAGGAATGATAAACTATTTAAAAACATTAATCAATCAAACATCTAAACAATATGAAAGTGTGGAGGGCAAAAAAGTGGCCTCATTAAAACCTTGCCTTAAAAAACCCCCAAAGGAGGAAAATCCGGTCAAGGAAAAAGAGTACCATTGCCCTCCCAAATTACACAAAATGGAAAACAAAATTAATCTAGGACACCGGGTAATATGCAGCCAATCAAATACTTGTCCAAAATGTGAATTTTCTGCTGATGCTGGTAGGAAGTCCCAAGAATGTGCAAATAATCAAGACAACTAAAGATATTGCAGAGACTTCCCACGATAAATTGCGTATGTAAACAAGTGCCAAGAAGATGGTCAAACCCATGATGTTGTTCTCCATTGTAAATCTGCAGACAACATTTCATCTACATAAGTAAACAAACTAATGTAATTGCTATATAAAAATACCAAACAAACTAATGTAAGTGCTAGTCTGTAGTTTGTGGCCAAGGATATCAAAACATACGAGGTTAAGAATGAAAGGATGCTTGCAGCAGTAGAGAATTCTTGCATAGTTTGCATGAGGGGCACTGCAAGCAAAACTATAATGCCAGAAAATTCCAGCAGAGGATTAAGATATTACAGCAAAAAATTTCCATTTTGGACAAGTATATAAACCTGCATCATACAATAACTTCTAGGTAGGTATTTTGTTTGCTTATAGGTACCAACCTCAACTAACTTTCTTCATTAAGGGAACTTGTGCTGTCATCTTCAAAATATGAGAGATCTTCATCTACAAAACTTTGAGTTCGAAAATCAGCATCTTCCCAATCCTTAAAACACATAAGTGCCTCGCATATTTGAGGAGTAAGCCTCGTCCTCTTTTCGTCCAGCACACAACCACCTGCACTAAAAGCAGACTCCGAAGCTACTATGGGCACCGGAGTTGCTAGTACATCACGTGCCATAATGGAAAGCACAGGAAAGTTCTTTTCATGTGCTTTCCACCAATCCAAAATATTGAAATTATTTCTTTCTTCCTCAGTCATAAATTCAACAAATGCAGTATCCAAATACTTAAAAACTTCAGTACGAGAACTCATTACACTCTTTTGTTTTCCTTTGCTAGCAAGCATACCAAAAACAGCTGCACTACTAGATGAAGATGAACCAAATAAATGAACAGTTGGAGCAGTTTGTGTAGCTATCGTACCAACAATATATTTCTTCTCATACAACAAATAAGTATCATTGAATGTCTTCTGAATATTGGATATTGTAAGTGGTAAAGTAATTGATAAATTTCTTGAAATTTCAGTCAATATTACTTCCAAACCACTTACTTTAATTCTAGGATCCATTATTGCACCAAAACAAAAAGTATAAGGAATCTCTGTCCAATACTTTTTATATTTAGTTTCCATTTGCTCACAAATGTCTGTAAAATTACATGTGTGTATTTAGCAAAGGTAGCACTAATTGAAAATAAATCATGAAGTGCGATAGGAGATGTCGGATAATAAACACAAGAACAGTTACATGTAGCATCATAAAAAACTTTGAAAAAGTCCACCAAAGTAAAGCATACATTCCACTCTTCGTCCCTCAACAGATTATCATTCATTTTATTATTGTAATAAAAATTGATGACATTGGTGAAACCTTTACAACTTTTAAGCATGTGATAAGTTGAGTTCCAATGAATATGCATGTCTTTTTTCAATTTTATAGGTTTCAAGCCATGAGACATACAAAGGTGAGCAAAGTCTTGTTGCCTAGAGCTACTAGAAGAAATATAACCAATAGCATCCCTAATCAATTGAAGCTGGGTTTTAATAACTTTTAATCCATCTTGCACCATTAGATTAATTATGTGACACACACACCTCATATGAAAAAATTTCCCTTCGTAAGAAGGATGCAAAACATGTTTAAATTGCTCAATAGCAGAAGAATTATTGGAAGCATTGTCAAAAGTAATAGAAAATATTTTATGAGTAATGTTATACTCCTTAAACACATTCATCATACCATGAAAAATAGAACTACCAGTATGTAGAAATTCAAGAAGACGAAACGCAATAATTCTTTTCTGCAACAACCAATTTTCATCAATATAATGGGCAGTAACACAAATAAAAGGCAAATTATTACCACCATCCCACATGTCAGAAGTCACAGCAATAGAACCCTTCAAATTAGAGAAAACATTTATCAATTTTTTCTTTTCCTCATCATAAAGTTTCACAACATCACCCCTATTAGTATTGCGAGAAATTTTCTTAAATTCTGGTTGCAAAGCCACTTGAACAAATCTTTCAAAACAACGATTTTCAGCAAAACGAAAGGGCAATTCAGCACATGCAATAAATCTAGCTAACTCAACTCTCATTTTAGCTTGAGAGTACTTAAATGAAGAGATTCCAGTATTTGCAGATAGTTGAGACTGCCTAGCATGATTATAACCATTTTTTTTAAGACATGCATTAAAATGCCTACGAAGATGCCCAGTACCATTTGCAGTTTTACAGGTCAAAGTATGCTTGCAATAAATACACATAGCCTTTGGAAGAATAGTCCCATCATCAAGTTTTTGGTCACAAACTTTAAAACGTTTCCAAACTTCAGAAGTTTTTTTTACTTTTTTTAACCTCAGTTTGATCAATGTTTTCTTCTTGAGTGTTTGATTCAAGAGGCATATCAGCATGCATAGGTTGCTCCACATCATTAGAGGTTAAGTTATTCTCATGATTAGGCATGTCATCAGGATTAAGATGTTCAAAATTATTATCATAATGCTCACCAAAATCAATATAATCTCGAGGATCCATTAACCAGAAAAAATAAATAAATACCTCCCTTTGTGATTATAGAATCTCCAATAGAATTTCACGCCCTCAAATACTTGTTAAAAACGCACATCAAATACCTCGAGGATCCATTTCAGCTTTCTGTCAAAATATATTCTCAATGGGGTTAATGTGTTGAGCTTTTTGTATAGAGTTTGTTATTAAGAAAAGAATGTTTGAAAATCCAAACCAGAAACTTACCATTCAATTCGACTGAATCTTCCTTCTTGTCTCTCAATTTGAACCCAGAGGGTAGAATCTGCAAAACCCACACCAAAAAATCAAAAAATTTAGACTGTTGTCTTTGATAAATAATTAAAAATAAAAATAAAAACAAGATCAGACCCTACAATCAATGTTTCTCACAAATTTTGAGCAACCAAACATATAAACTATATGTTAAAGCTCTTACCTTGCACATCCAACTCTGTAGAATCAGAGAAAGCTCATGAGCAGCCAAATACAAGTCTCGCAACAGTACCGGTGCAAAAGAATTGGTCCTTGCTGATGATTCGCAAGCTATTTAGATGCCTCCAACACAGGTTTTGGTTTATGATGCTATATGGATCTTCCAACACAGATTTGGGGTTTTTATAATTAGGGATATTTCCTAAAGATTTATGATATGTTGGAAGAGGAAGAGGAGATGCAGAAATCAAGAGGAAGAGGAGGTGATGATGGTTTGTTTTCATTGCTTCTTCACGCATGGCCTCACGCTTCGACTGTTTGAGTCCAACTCCAACTCTCCAAGTTCCAACCCTTCAACTCCAACCAAGTTGGTTATGTTTGTTAAGTCAATATTAATGCTGGGGTGTTTCAACTTTCAACGAGTCCAACTTCCAATTTTGTTTTTATTATTTTATATTTTATTTTCATTACTCAAATTTTTAATTGTTATTCCAACTATTTTTTTTTTTGGTCTGAAAAAAAATGCAATAGAGGCTTGAAGCGGGCTCGGGCTTGTGCCGTGCTTGAAGCGGGCTCGGGCTCGTGCCGTGCTTAAAGCAGGCTCGGGCCAAGCCCATTTAATTTCGAGCCACGGGCCGGCCCGGTCCATTGGACCTTTTTTTTAATCCCGGCCCGGTCCAAGCTTTTGCACCGTGCCGAGCACAGCCCATTAATATTCGTGCTCGTGCTCGTGCCGTGCCTCATTTAAATGGGCTGAGCTCGTGCTGTGCTGGGTCGGCCCGTCCCGTTTGACACCTCTACCCCATCCCTGGAGGCGGTATCGGGCAGATCAATAGTGACCAAGCCATGGCAAGGAGATGCACAGCCCAAGGGCTTAAGAAGAGCAAACAGCTGCAGCTTACACCAGTAATGCTGGCTACTGACGAGGCAGGAAACACTCCCAGCAGACAAGCAAGCCTGAATGGGAAGGGAGTTGCTACCTCAAAATAGCAATTAAGGAGCTAGGATCAAGGCGAGGGAATCCACTCGGAAGACTCCCCTGAAAAGGGTTGGAAGCCTGAGGATGATGTTGAGTTAGTACCCCTCGATCCTGACCAGCCAGACAAAGAAGCGCAGATCGGCTCGCGCCAGAATCTAGACAAGAAGGATTGAGACGAGGGAATCCGCCCGGAAGGCTCCCTTGAACAAGGTTGGAAGCCTGAGGAAGACGTTGAGTTAGTACCCCTCGATCCTGACCAGCCGGACAAAAAAGTGCGGATCGGCTCGCGCCTAAGCCTAGACGAGAAGGTGGAGCTGACCACCTTCCTCCAGAAGAACAAAGACATGTTTGCGTGGTCGCCATCTGACATGCCTGGCATCGACCCGAACATCATCCGCCACCGACTCCATGTCAACCCCGCCAGCAAACCCGTGGTGCAGAAGAGACGCAACTTCGCTCCCGAGCGAGTTGCGATCATCGAAGCTGAGATCGATAAGCTTCTAGCTGCTGGCTTCATTGAAGAGGTCTCCTACTCAGAATGGCTGGCCAACGTTGTACTGGTGGCAAAGCAAGAAAAGGGCAAATGGAGAGTTTGTGTCGATTACATCGACCTCAACAAAGCTTGCCTAAAGACAACTTCCCATTGCCGAGAATCGATCAGCTCGTGGATTCAACTTCCGGCAATCAGCTGCTCAGCTTCATGGACGCCTACTCCGGCTATAATCAAATCCTAATGTACAAAGATGACAAGGCGAAGACTTCTTTCATCATAGAAAGAGGGACCTACTGCTACAAGGTCATGCCTTTTGGGCTGAAGAACACCGGAGCAACCTACCAAAGGCTCGTGAATAAAATTTTCAAGGAGCAGATCGGCAAGACCATGGAAGTCTACGTGGATGACATGCTGGTCAAAGCCCCTAAGTGAGCAGACCACATCAAGAACCTCACTGAGGCGTTTAGCCTGCTTCACCAGTATCGCATGAAGTTGAATCCAAGTAAGTGCACGTTCGGTGTATCGTCCGGCCGATTCCTGGGATACCTAGTAACTCAACGAGGTATCGAGGCGCACCCACGCCAAATCAAGGCCATTCTCGAGATGAAGTCACCTTCAACAGTAAAGGAAATACAAAGTCTGACGGGCAGAGCAGCGGCCCTTAACCGATTCCTCTCGAGATCCACTGACAAGTGCAGACCATTCTTCAGGGCTTTAAAGAAGGGCCAAAGAGATAAATGGGATGAGGAGTGCGAAGAAGCTTTCCAGAATTTAAAGACTTACCTCACTTCACCTCCCCTGCTCTCGAAGCCAGTTCCTGGTGAAGACTTGTTCGTGTACCTGGCGGTGTCCAACTCAGCCGTCAGCTCAGCTCTCATCCGAGAAGAACTGGGGGCCCAACATCCGGTATTCTACACGTCAAAAGCCCTTCTCGATGCAAAGACTCGCTACCCAAAATTGGAGAAGCTCATTTTGGCCCTTGTAGTTTCCGCGAGAAAGCTACGACCTTACTACCAAGCTCATCGAGTCATCGTCATGACCGACTTTTCTTTGAGGTCAATGCTGCACAGCCCTGACGCGTCTCAATGACTCATGAAGTGTGCTATAGAGCTAAGCCAATACGACCTCCTCTACCGGCCGAAGACTGCAATAAAAGCCCAGGCTTTGGCAGACTTTGTCGCAGAATTCACACCATTGGCTGAAGAAGAGAAGCTGGTCAGCATAAAGAAGGGAAGTTCGAGAGCAGACAAGACCTCCGATGAACCTGACCAACCTAAAGACATGTGGCAGTTGCGCGTAGACGGAGCGTCGAACCAAAAATGAGCTGGGGCGTGTACCCGCAGACGCTCGAGGTTCTTTGCCAAATACACGACGGCGAATGGGGGCAGATCGCTTGCCCAGAAGGCTCTCAGCATAGGCTACTTCTGGCCTACCATGCGCCAAGACTTCACGGAGTATGCTCAAAGATGTGATCGGTGCCAACGATATAAGCCGATCCCTGGCTTGCCAGTTGAGGAATACCATCCGCAGAACAGTCCATGGCCTTTCATGCAATGGGCCATCGACTTGGTGGGACCTATGCCGACAGCACCTGCCAACAAGAAGATGATGATCGTTGCCACAAATTACTTCACCAAATGGATCGAGGCCGAGGCTATCCTCTACCAAGGAAGCTGATGTCGAACGGTTTATCTGGAAGAACATCATCTGCCGATTCGGATGCCCGAGTCAATAGTCACCGACAATGGTACACAGTTCATGGGCAGGCAGATCACCACAGTCCTTGCGAAGTATGGCATCAAGCAGCACTTGTCAACTCCAAGATACCCCCAAGGCAATGGCCAAGCAGAGGCATCCAACAAGATCGTGTTGGACTGCCTGAAGAAAAGACTGGAAGGCGCATAAGGAAAATGGGTCGACGAGATGCCAGGAGTCCTATGGGCTTATCGCACAACCAAAAGGAGGTCAACCGGCAAGACACCATTTTCCCTAGCCTATGGGATAGAAGCAATCATCCCCCCACACATCACAGTCCCTTCCATGAGCATTGAGGTGGGGAGTCTTGACCAAAACTGCAAGCATATGAAAGTCAACCTCTATTGCAGACAAGCTGCTCCCTGAGCACAAACTCAATGGAGCATTTTTTGAGCGCTATGTCCCCGACATACGCCCACAAGCGATAAGCCTTACCTCCACTGAAGGCAAGCTACTTCTCGAGTACAAACTTCATTGAGCCTTTTTCAAGTGCTATGTCCCCGACATATGCCCACATGCGATAAGCCTTATCTCCACTGAAGGCAAGCTACTTCTCGAGTACAAACTTCATGGAGCCCCTTTTTCAAGCGCCATGTCCCCGACATACGCACACATGCTACAAGCCTTACCTCAATTGCAGACAAGTTGCTCCCCGAGCACAAACTCAATGGAGCATTTTTCGAGCGCTATGTCCTTGACATACGCCCACAGGCGACAAGCCTTACCTCCACTAAAGGTAAAATACTTCTCGAGTACAAACTTCATGGAGCCTTTTTCAAGCGCTATGTCCCCGACATACGCACACAGGCTACAAGCCTTACCTCAATTGTAGGCAAGCTACTTCTCGAGTACAAACTCAATGGAGTCTCTTTCAAGCGCTATGTCTCCGGACATACACTTACAAGATACAATGAGAATTGAAGTTTGAAAGACAACTGAAAATTCCATTACAAAGCTGCCAACCAGTCAAGTTCAACAAGAAATGAGCCTGATTCTGCTCAACCGGCATCATCTGCTCAGCAGCCCCAGCTGCCTCCTCCTCCGCATCTGCCCTATTCTCATCAGCTGCACCACCTTTGGCGTCGTCTTCCTGCATTGCAGCTTCATCAGCTACCTGCTCTTCAACTGCTTCTACATCCACAGCATTGAACTGCTCACTTTGAGCAGGGGGCAAGTCAAGATAGAGCTGCTCACCATCTTCATGTTCGAGAGGGCAACAAGGAGGAGCACCGTTCCTGCAGTCCAAGTATCCCAACTTGTATGCATTAGCAGCAATTTCATGCTTGGATGCCTCTGTGGCTTCAACATGAGTGTCAAACTTGACTAGCAGAGCTCTCACCGACATCCGGATCGGTAGTTTGCGCAACTGAAGGACTTTTTGCTCGAGCAAACGACTTTTTATCTCTCTTGGCTACAACTTGCAACATTGAGTTAGCTCCGCGCTTGACTGTTCGTGGCTTTGCAGACGAGTCGTGACTGCTGAACAGAGGCACAGTCTTCTCAGTTTGATCCCCGGATCAGTGCAGGCAACCCAAACCTTGCTTCTATGCAGCCTCTTTATAAGGCAGATAACTAGTTTTGGGCAGTTCAACCGGAGACTTGAGCAGAATATCCTGAACCTCCTGTATGCTACTGACATGCTTACTATTCATGCTGACGAGGCGCTTGATCCTAGCAAACGAGGCAGGAGCAACTCCCATAAGGACCTTCTCAGCAGACGAGACCCTCCTTGAGGAAGACTTGCTCGTGGCAGAAGAAGGTCTCGGCTGCTTTGGCTGTGGAGACGTATTCCTTGATCGTGAGACTGCGACTTCATCGTGGGCAGATCTACAGCTAGACTGCCCAAGCCAAAGTCCAATTGGCAAGTCAAATACCTCCTCAACTCAGGAGCCCAAATCCAAGAAGGAAGCCCAATTACAGTTGGACAGCCCAACTGATAATTTACATCTCCTACATGCCACCACGCGCCATGCAGAAGTTGGGGGGCATTTGTGGGAACCGAATTAATTCGTAACCCTAGGTCAAATAATTCCTTCCATTTGAGGATTATTTGACCTAATTGGAAATTATTCAATTT
The DNA here is from genome assembly GCF_965620075.1 of Prunus avium. Taxonomy (NCBI): domain Eukaryota; kingdom Viridiplantae; phylum Streptophyta; class Magnoliopsida; order Rosales; family Rosaceae; genus Prunus; species Prunus avium. Next base: position 26,181,571 of record NC_142291.1, read on the forward strand.
AATTGGGGATTATCCAATTAAATAGAATGTTACCTAATTAGGTTAAGGATTGATTTGATTCCTACGAATATTCTCAATTAATGGAGGAGTTACCTAATTAAATTAGGTATTGATTTGATTGCCATCCTGATTAGGGATTTGATTTAAATCAAGTAAATCAAATCCCTAATTAGTCAAATCTGGCCAAATTGGGGAGGAATAATTCCCTTCCATCTACAGAATTATTCCTCTGAAACCCTAGCCTCTGAGGCTCCTATAAATTACCTAGCTACACACAAGGGTTAAGGTACGTCTAAATTCCTACTGAAACTCTGCAGAAATTATCCTTCACAAACCCTAGCCACCATCTTCTTTCTCTCTCTCACACACAAGGCTCCGGCCTCCACACACGGCTCCGGCCACCCGGTTTTCCTTGAAACACCCATCCTAACTTAGGCATCGGAGGGCCTTTGGCCAACACCCCCCGGGTGTGGTCCTTTTACTCCGATCTGTTTTGCAGGGAGAGAGAGGTGCGGAGAAGACGAAGGAATCTTTAGGCGAATATTCTAGTGGGAGGAAATTTGCTCCCACAGGTGTCTTCGTTGCAGCGGATCATGATACCACCCATTGGATGATCATATCCAAATTCTTCTTCAGCTTGACTTAACAAATCTTGGAAAGAAGGGTGGTTCAAGTACGACACTGGAATGACAAACCTCTTCTTCTGGCTCTCCCCAACATAGACTGCAAAATAGCCTTTAGGGACATATAAGGCCTTTGAATGTACTTGGTTTGCAGTTGGTACAGACTGAAGAAGATTTTTCTTAACATGTAGAATACCAGGCAACCGGAAACCCATGGTTTTGAAATTTCTCAATGACAAGAGAACGAAAATTGAAGATTTCAAATAAATTGCAGAACAGAGAAATCTTTGAATTTATGTGATCAATGAAAGACTTGTTTTTCTTTGTTCCTCAATCTGATCGTATGTGTATATATAGACGAAGTAGTATACTGAAAACAATCTGTTACCTAAAATGATTGGGGATGAGACACTGAGATGGACCCAATTAGTGAGGGACATTAGCTCATGGAGTATCGCATGGACTTGTCTTCCAATAAATCAAGGGAAACTCACAAGCCAATGCCCAAAATGAAGAAACATCATGTCCTACCTCTCTTAATAGCTGCAGCGACCAACCGAAGTAATTAAAAGACTAATACAAATATATGTATATCCTATTTAAAGTGTGAGCCTTTCGCAGATCAAAGACATGCTTGACACCAAGTGGACCCAGTACTAACTTGTGGACCAACTCTCTCATAGAAATTAATTTTCCTAACAACAGGCTACTTTGCAACACACATCATACGTAAAGTGAACATGAGAGATAGTGCCAATTTCTGAATTGACTGAAGAAAATGGTACGTATACCTACTTTATAAACCAGGGACTGGTGCTGGAATTTGATCTTTCATAGAACAAAACCACATGGTGGGTGTTTATCTGCTCTGAATTCAGCTATCATAACCTTTTAAGTTCATGGCTCCAAATCACTGCAGGAATAGATTGTGACTATCACATAAGCTGGCAGCTTGCATTTTGTGATTTTTGCACCGGGTACGTAACCCAGTATTTCAGATTTTAATTATGTGGGACATGATGTTCCTCCGTTATAGAAATTAACTCATGAGTCTCTCTTGATTACTTAGAAGACATGTCCATGTGATACTCCATGAGCTAATGTCTCTCATTTGGGGTCCATCTGTTGGAAAAATGGCTCACATTAAGTATGCAAGTGAAGGAGGAAGCGACCGGTCGCTGGGTATTTGCGATCGGTCGTTTGAAGCAGATTCGAAGTCTGGAGGAGAAGCTGGAAGTCGCGAAAAGCGACCAGTCGCAAGGTGCAAGCGACCGGTCGCCTGCAAAGCGACCGGTCGCCAGTAACGGGCGACCGGTCGCCAGGCTACTGTACTGTTTTCTTCCACGCGTTTTTCAAGAGGCCTTCACATGTATTGGTTCCCTACCTAATCCCTCGGGCCTCTAAGGTGTGTTATGGGTTCTAGGAGGTCTAGCAAGGTGCTGGAAAAGCTGGAGCACCATTGAATGAGGATAGTTGACTTGTTTCAAAGAGTACCTACCCTATAGCTCTAGATAGGGTGGCTGAAGTTGCAGCTATCAATGCCTAGCCTCTGGTCTGCCCAAGTTGTGGTCCATGTTAGGTAACCAAGGGCAGAACGTGGGAGGAAAGAAGGAGTCTCTTCTGAAGTCCAAAGGCTTGTGTATTAAAGGGAAGAGGAAGCAAGACAGCAATTGTGTGGTTAATCTCAAAGTTGTCAAGTAGCTGGGAGCTATTGTGTTCAAAGGGAGGTTATCTCACCAAGGGAGGAAGAGAGAGAGGGCAATCAGTTCAAGAGAGAGCTGAGTTGAGTCTTGAGTAGTCTAGACACCAAAGGGGGGAAACACCAAGAGTTGTGAGAGTGTTCACAAGTGTATCAAGTGTTGAGCAAGGGGTGAGAGAGAAAAGAGAGCTTGGGAGAGAATAGAGTTCTAAGGGGGTTTCTTTGTAAACCAAAGTTGTAACTTATTCTTTCATTAGTGAATTTCTCAAGGGGATCACCAAGAGGATGTAGGCAATTGCTGAACCTCTAAAATACTTGTGTCATTTTGTGCTTGGTTGGTTTCTAAAGTGTGTGTGTGTGATTCATCCATCCTTTGTGTGTGTCACAAAGTCCATCAACAACAAGATCATTAGGGGAGTGAGTGAAAGTGTTTGTCCATTTTCACAACAAGTGGTATCAGAGCTGAGTTTGAGCCGCAAGTTCTAGTGTGCTGAAGATGGCAAGTGACAAGGAAGGTGAAGAAGGAGGTAGCTCTTTGCAGCAGAGGCAACCACAATCTGTCACCATGAAGGTGGAGTTGAAGCCTTTCACAGGGAAGGAGAACTTCACTCTATGGCAAAGGAGGATGAAGTTAGCCCTTACACAACAAAATCTCAGCATTGTTTTGGGAGGCAAGGAGAAGAAGCCAACAACCATGACAGATGCGGAGTGGGGTGTGCTAGATGAGTTGGCTAGAGGAGCCATCGAGAACTACATCACCGATGAGGTGCTCATCAATGTGATGCAAGACACAGCGAAGCAAACATGGGAGAAGCTCGAAGAGATGTTTGCAGGAAAGTCGCTGTCCAACAAGCTCTTCCTCAAGGAAGAACTCCTAAATCTTCGGATGGAGGAGGAAGGTAATCTAATGGAGCATTTGAGCAGCTTCAATAGATGTGTTGCTGATTTGCAAAGGATGGAAGTGTTGTATGATACGGAGGATAAGGCACTCATGTTTCTAACATCCTTGCCTCCGTCTTATAAACATTTCCGAACAACGCTTATGTTTGGGAAGAGTACTTTGAAGTTTGAGGAGGTGGTGCAAGATGTGATGACGCATCACCGGATGTCCCAACGTTCGGAGGAAAACTCTCAAGAAACGGGTCTATTCGCAGGGAATCGTTCAAGCAAGCGTGAAGGCAAGAGAAGCAAAGGGAGGAATGCTAAGTCCAAGGACAAAGAAGGGTGCTTCGAGTGTGGGTCTATGGATCATTGGAAGCAAAATTGTCCGGTATGGAAGGAGAAGATGAAGAAAGCTGGAAGTTCAGCAAATGTATGTGATGATGACATTTGTGATGAACTCTTGACGGTTACGGAGGAGAGTAACGGGGAAGTCATGGCTAGCTCTTCGGGTAAGGGTTCAAGTTCTACTTCAAGTTGGATTTTGTGATTCCGGGTGCTCATATCATGTGTGTGCAAATAAGTTGATGTTTGATACATATGAGGAAAGGAAGTCATAGCAAGTTCTTCTTGTATGCAAGTTCATCATCAAGGGTGCTTGATTTCAAAGGTACAGAAAGTGAAGTCAAGACAAGGGATGAGGAGGAGAATGTTGTTGAAGGGAAACTTCTTGCCAAGGTGGTCATGGGAGACTCCATTTGAGGTGGAGCTTGACACAAGGGCTGAAGAAGGAGGGCAACAACAACAAACTCTCAAAGGGGTTCTACTTGAGGTGGAGCCATCATCAAGTGCAAGGTCCGGGCCCAAGGAATCCATCAAACCGTCCCTAGGTTTTGGATGGATGGACCAAGAAATTCCAGCCACGTTTCGGAGTGCTATAGGGAGCATGAAGCGGGAAAGTTGGAAAGGTGCATCGATGAAAAGAAAGGTGTTCTTAAATCCAAGAGCAAGGAGTGCTAAGTGGGGATTTAGTGAACAAAACGTTTGGTATGTGTTTTGCATATCAAGGGAAGTCCATGATTCAAGGTTCTAAGAAGGCAAGGAGCAACGAATTTGGCAAGGGGGAACTCTTTTCTGCACAAGAGGTCCAAGTTACTCAAGTCTAGGCTTGGGTGGAGCACCTTCCACCAAAGGTGCATTGAGGCAAAGAGGTTGATTGCCATGGTGGAGTTCTTGGAAATTACTAGAACGATTTCTAAGAGGTTGAAGAGGTTCTAGAGTTCAACAATGGTCCATGGGGTGATTAATGGTTCGCCAAGGTGGAGATTGTTGGAAAAATGGCTCACATTAAGTATGCAAGTGAAGGAGGAAGCGACCGGTCGCTGGGTATTTGCGACCGGTCGTTTGAAGCAGATTCGAAGTCTGGAGGAGAAGCTGGAAGTCGCGAAAAGCGACCAGTCGCAAGGTGCAAGCGACCGGTCGCCTGCAAAGCGACCGGTCGCCAGTAACGGGCGACCGGTCGCCAGGCTACTGTACTGTTTTCTTCCACGCGTTTTTCAAGAGGCCTTCACATGTATTGGTTCCCTACCTAATCCCTCGGGCCTCTAAGGTGTGTTATGGGTTCTAGGAGGTCTAGCAAGGTGCTGGAAAAGCTGGAGCACCATTGAATGAGGATAGTTGACTTGTTTCAAAGAGTACCTACCCTATAGCTCTAGATAGGGTGGCTGAAGTTGCAGCTATCAATGCCTAGCCTCTGGTCTGCCCAAGTTGTGGTCCATGTTAGGTAACCAAGGGCAGAACGTGGGAGGAAAGAAGGAGTCTCTTCTGAAGTCCAAAGGCTTGTGTATTAAAGGGAAGAGGAAGCAAGACAGCAATTGTGTGGTTAATCTCAAAGTTGTCAAGTAGCTGGGAGCTATTGTGTTCAAAGGGAGGTTATCTCACCAAGGGAGGAAGAGAGAGAGGGCAATCAGTTCAAGAGAGAGCTGAGTTGAGTCTTGAGTAGTCTAGACACCAAAGGGGGGAAACACCAAGAGTTGTGAGAGTGTTCACAAGTGTATCAAGTGTTGAGCAAGGGGTGAGAGAGAAAAGAGAGCTTGGGAGAGAATAGAGTTCTAAGGGGGTTTCTTTGTAAACCAAAGTTGTAACTTATTCTTTCATTAGTGAATTTCTCAAGGGGATCACCAAGAGGATGTAGGCAATTGCTGAACCTCTAAAATACTTGTGTCATTTTGTGCTTGGTTAGTTTCTAAAGTGTGTGTGTGTGATTCATCCATCCTTTGTGTGTGTCACAAAGTCCATCAACAACAAGATCATTAGGGGAGTGAGTGAAAGTGTTTGTCCATTTTCACAACACCATCTTCATCACCAATCATTTTACGTAACAGCTGGTCTTCACCATACCACTTCATCTATATATACACATATATAATCAGCTTCATTAGCACAGCAACACCAGCCATCTCATTACCAAGAATATCAAAGCTTTCTCTGTTTGAAACCTTCTTTGTTGGTATTTAATTTATATCAAGAAATTTCAAAATCATGGGTTTCCGGTTGCCTGGTATTGTACATGCTAAGAAAAACCAAGCACCTTCAAAGTCCTTAGATGTCCCTAAAGGCTATTTTGCAGTCTATGTTGGGGAGAGCAAGAAGAAGCGGTTTGTGATCCCAGTATCATACTTGAACCAGTCCTCTTTCCAAGATTTGTTAAGTCTAGCAGAAGAAGAATTTGGGTATGATCATCCAATGGGCGGTATTAAAATCCCATGCAGTGAAGATGCCTTCCTTGATCTCACCTCCGGCTTCAGTGTATGAGCAGAAGCGAGCCTCCATATACGTACACAATTTTGACACTGGAGGTTACAAAGGAGCACTTGTCTACCCAGCTAACTTGAATAGGTCTATCTTCCAGTGAAGGACATGATGATATCCTTAGATGGGAGCGGCCTTTAGCAATCACCGATTACAACTTCAAATGCTTGTGAGCTGAGGAGAAAATTGCCAGCCTAGCGGACTTAAATTCCCTGACACATTTTTTGAAGACATTTATTGTCCACCCTATGTACTCTGTTGTCCTGCAAGGAAACTTGAGATTATAAAATTTTCCTCTTAACAGAATTGCTTACGGTTCTCTCATTCATTCTTGATTTTATTATCATTAGCTTACTAAGTAATCGAAGTAATGCCATAGGCAGATTTGCACACAAGTAAATAATGGAATATATGTGACCGACCAAGTCTCTAATAACCAGTAATATAGCACTAATCCATGCTTAATTTCCCATGAAAATATCAATTTGTCATAAATAAATCAAGTTCAAACCATCCATAAATTGGATTATTCACTGTCTGATCATTTCTATTTGACCATGTACTTTGCAAATACTGCTCAACCTGTGTTACATATGTATGTATTGGGATATTTCATTTAGTACTGGAGCAGAATCTCTGTTTTTATTTGTCTATTAAAACAATCAAATCCTGAACTTAATGCCATTTTCTGGAGTTTCAGTAAACTAAATTAGGCCAGGCTTCATTTGCAGAGACTAATCAGGTCTGCAGAATTTAATTTGATTTGGTCTTGCCAAGATACATATATATATATATTGCTAACCAACCTCGACCACAGGATCGAGGAAATTTCATTAGAAGAAAGAAAGAAATGGATAAGAGATACATATGGTCACAAACTTCTCTCTGTATTAAGAGGTTAGTATGCTAAAGCAGCTTAATAAAATTGGAGACTTTTCCGTCCACAACTAGGCAAATCCAGAATGCCATAGTGGTTCAATTGTAGTAAGCTTGATTTCGTTTTTAGCTACCCACGTCCACGACGGCCAAATTCCTGACAATGATTCGAGCTGCTGATGACCACAGATTCCTGCATGGAGAAACAGAAGCTATATAACCATCTAGCTATAGCCTATGGTATTTAATGCAGAACATGCACACACATAGCACAGCATCCTCTCTAAATACATGCATCAAACCGTTTAATTATGCTAGTGTAATGTATAGGTACACTACCCCAGTCAGTGAAGTTGAGGTTCCACCCCAAAACCAATTGGCAATGGGGGGAGTAGCCCAACTCCTTATAAACCCAGGCTAGGTCCCTTAACATTTCAATGTGGGACAAACACTCTCAACAGTCAGAAGGTCTCAAATATATATATGATTTTAGGAAGTGAAGATAGTCTTGTTGAAAGCAAATCCTCTATTGCAAGAGGTGAGCCAACTTAAAAAAACAATATGCTCTATCTAATGTGTAGAAAACTCTCCAATTATGTAGCTTATATATACTTAATATACAAGCTTACATAAACATATACATATATATGAGACGGTAAAGGTGCCTTCGCTGCAGGAGATTTTGATGCCACGATTGGATGATCGTATCCAAATTCTTCTTCAGTTCGACTTAAAAAATCTTGGAATGAAGGGTGGTTCAATTCTGAAACAGGAATCACAAACCGTTTCATTTGGCTCTTGCCAACTTAATTAGACTGCAAAATAGCCTTTCTGGAGGCCTTTTGAAGGTACTTGGTTTGCATTTGATACAGTCTGGAAAGGACTATTCTTCACATCTACAATAACACCAGGCAACCAAAAACCCAAGGTCTTGATATTTCTCAACAAAACCATATGCAAAGCAAAACAAGTCTTCACATTTACCAAGCTAATAAAAGCTCTCTGTTTTGCAATTTTTTTTCAATTCTTGTATGTTTTGTTGAGAAATATCAAAGCAATCCCTGTTTTATATCAATGTGAAAATATATCAAATGAAGTTATGCTGAAAAAAATCTGGTCTATGCGTATATATATAGATGAAGAATAGAACAAAATGATTGGTGATGAGAAACAAGGATGGACCCAATTGAGAAACTTTAGATCATGGAACAGCACATAGATTTTTCTTCCAGTTAACCAAGAAAAGCTCATGAGTCATTGTCCATATCAATGAGAAAACATCATGTCCTACCTCTCTTTTAAAAGCTAGAGAGACCAACAGAAGTGACTAAAACTTATATAAAATAAATCCTACTTAGAAGATAAGTCTCTATTAGATCACAGACATGGTTGAGACCAAGTGGACCCCAATACTAATTAAATTGCAGATCTACTATCTCATAGCTATAATTATCAGTACCATTTATAGATTGATTAAAGAAAATGGTACGTAATTTGTAACCAAGGATCGCTCGTCGCAATTGGATCTTTCATAGAACAACATCACATGGAGGGTGGTTAACTTGCTCCCAGTTTAGCTATCATAACCTTTAAAGTCATGGCTCCAAATCCCTGCAGATATAGATTGTGAAGCATCAACAATTATCACACAAGCTGACAGCTTCTATGTGGGGGTGATATTTTCCAGCGTCATAGGACTGGTCTATTCAAGTGAGGTGGGACATGATGTTTGTTGAGTATTGCCTCATGATTATTTCTTTACGAGTTGGAAGACAAGTCCATGTGATATTCCATGAGCTAATGTCTCTCACCGGGGTCCATCGTGGTGATTCTTCACCAATCATTTTATGTAACAGATGGTCTTCCCCATACCATTTCATCTATATAAACACACATATGCTCAGATTCAAGAGCAAAGCAACAGAAGTGTTTCTATTCCTAAGAATATCCTATAAGAGCTTTCTCACTTCATTTGAAATCTTCCTTTTTGGTCTTGTTATTTAGAAACTTCAAAACAATGGGCTTCCGGTTGCCTGGCATTGTACATGCTAAGAAAAACAAAGTACCTTCAAAGTCCTTGGATGTTCCTAAAGGCTACTTTGCAATCTATGTTGGGGAGGGTGAAAAGAAGCGGTTTGTGATTCCAGTTTCATACTTGAACCAACCGTCATTTCAAGATTTGTTAACTCGAGCTGAAGATGAATTCGGATATGATCATCCAATGGGTGCTATCACAATCCCCTGCAGTGAAAACACTTTCCTTGATCTCACCTCAAGCTTTGGTGTGTGAGCCCAGGCTCAAATTCTGCATAGACACAATGCTGACGCCTTTGGCTGCAGCTGTACAAGGGCCAATTAATTCTCTCACAGATAAATTTTGGGTCGAAATTCGCTTGCCAACTCATCCTTCAGGAGACGCTAAAACTGGCTGAACTCAAGGAAGGTCTTGGATTGAGAATCAACTGAATGATATGATGATATCCTTCATTGGAAGGGGTCCTCTTCCATCCAAGGAAAAGAGGCCTTCAGTAATTCACGGGTTAGAACTTCAAACTACTTGTGAGCTGAGGAAAAAAAAAATGCCAGCCCAGCGGACGTAAATTCAGCGACACTGATTTTCAAGAATCATATTGCTCTACTTTAAAGATGGCAAGATTCTTTAATGTCAACCCCGTGTATCTAATTGTCCTGCAAGGAAAATTGAGATCAAAATACTTGACATTAATGTGAAGTGCTTACAGTTCTTTCTTTCATTCATACTTTTCATTTTATTACTTTCTTCTGGCAACCAAGTAATGTAAATAATCACCATAGGTAGCAGATTAAGTCTCCAAGCTTCAAATTCTCAATAAAAAGCACTAATCAATGGTTAGAACATGTTAACGTTCCACTCTCATAAAAGTCAAATATTAAAATTTTGGCATCCACTAAATCAAGTTAATTAGACCAACTAACAATGGGATTAGTCATCTTGTGATCGTTTGTCTTTGACAAAGTAGTTTGTGAATATCGGTCCCTCTGCCATACCTTATTATGTGTTGACAGGGTGAAGTAGCAGCCTTTTTATTTAATACAAACGATAAAAATTGAACCTACGATATCCAGCTACCAGTTTCACACCTTATCCCAATACCACTTCTTCAGCTAGAGCTAAGGGGCAAGTAGCAGAGTTTAGTGAAACAAAATAAAATAGCAATAAATGTGTGATTCCTCAGTAGCTTTGTTGTCTGAAGTTTGGTAATTCGGTAAATTAGGCAAGGCTTGCTTCTCCCTTTATTAAGAGGTGTTAGCATGCTGATGCAGCTGAGTTAAATTAGAGACTTTTCATATTCACAACTAGGCAAACTTGGATCTGATTTCCAGATTGGTTTATTGAAGTAAATTTAGCTTTTGTTTTTAGCTAAAGCAGGTCCATCACTACCAAATTCTACATGATGATTTGGAAGACTAGAAGTAAGTGACCCTTCAAATGAGTATGTCTCCCAAACCACGATGGTGATCCGAGCTACTTATGGATAGAGGCCGCAAATGCATGCATGGAAAAGCAGAGGCTAAATCACTGTTTAGCTAGCTACCATATTCTACAGATATAAAAAATGCAGAATGCAAGACATGCGCATCCAGCACAGAATCCTCTGCGCGAGTGTTTGTCTAGCAAGTTGATGTACTTAATTGGATCGAACGTAATTTATATGAGTGTTTAATTTCTCGTGTGGGACATGATGTTTGTTTAGAATGGACATTGACTCGTGAGTTTTTCTTGATTAGTTGGAAGACAAGTCCATGTGAAATTCCATGAGCTAATGTCTCTCAATTGGGTCCATTCCAGTGATTCTTCACCAATCATTTTATATCACAGATAGTCTTCACCCTACCACTTCATCTATATATACATATGATCAGATTCCGGAACAAAGCAACACAACTCTTCTATTCCCAAACATATCTTATCAAAGCCTTTTCAGTTTTTCAATTCATTCGAAATATTCCTTCTTTGTGTTCTCAATGAGAACATAGAAATCTTGAAACTATGGGTTTCCGGTTGCCTGGTACCATACATGCTAAGAAAACCCAAGTACCGTCAAAGTCCTTAGATGTCCCTAAAGGCTATTTTGCAGTCTATGTTGGGGAGAGTCAGAAGAAGCGGTTTGTGATTCCACTATCATACTTGAACCAGTCCTCTTTCCAAGATTTGTTAAGTCAAGCGGAAGAAGAGTTTGGATACGATCATCCAATGGGTGGTATTACAATCCCCTGCAGTGAAGAAGCCTTCCTTGGTCTCACCTCTCGCTTTGGTGTGTGAGCAGAGGCTAACTCTCATTTATGGACAACATTCTTGACACCAATGGCTGCAGCTGTATTGGCGTTACTTGGCCAGATCGAAAAAACCTTTGGATCCAAGTTTTCAACCAAGGCATCTTCTAGGTATTGCTATTAACTCAGGCTGAACTGAAGGAGGGGCTTGGACTGATCGTCCACATATTGCATCCAACGATGACAAAGACCTTTCACAATTCGTTGGCTAAACATCAAACCGCTTGCGAGAGCTGAGGATCAAAATGGCCAGCCTAGAGGATAAATCATCACTGGCGTAATTAAATTTGTCCACAATGATAGTGATTTATTTTGAATTTGAAAGATGACATGACTAGACAACCCCATGTACTTAGTTGCTCTGCAAGGCAAATCGAAAGGATTTATTTCGTTTAACTGAAATTCTTACAGTTCTATTGTTCATCTTTCAATTTGTTATGATCCTCTAGCAACCAAGTAATGTAAGTAATCACCAGGGGCAGCTGATTTACACACAAGTGACTTAGGAGTTGAAGTCACTTAGTAATGAAAATTACTGCCCAATCAAACCAATTTCCGAAAAACATTTTCTATAAGTCACTCTAACCCAATTCAAACCAATCAGATTACTAAATACACCCATAGAGAAATCAAAACTTCTGATTAAACCCAACATCAAAATTAAGAATTGAAGGAAATTCGAATTCCAAATAAAGTTTCTAAACTATAGTACTGATAAATTTCTCCTTTTTTCCTTTTTTTTTTTGGTCGAAAGATAAATTTCTCTTTTTATGTCAGAAATATCACAAAAGCCAATTACAATGCTCATGGCTCGTTGAAATAACGTACAAAGCTTGATTAAAAGACGTATAAAACTACGAATAAATACTTTTCTGGTAAGAATGTGGATGGACTATTTATGCATATGTGTGTTTGAAATTGGCACTTAGGTGACGAGTGGTAAATTAAATGACACTATTCAAACAAAAACACAACAAACTTCACACACTTTAGACCTTGATCAATATTCTTATGACTAGTCAATTGTCAGACATGAATAATCATAACCAAGAACATACACAGAGCATATCAATATGTACCTGCAAGCCTAGAGAATTACTAGTGACAACCTAGGCACTCAGAAGGACCCGTCAATCTAGGCATCTCCTGTGCTAGCAACAACTATGGTGAAAGTGTGTGAAAGCATCATAATCAAGTAAGCATCAAACAGCAGAAAAAGATGACTAGTCAACTGCAAGAACACGAACCCAGAAATACATGTGATGACTAGTCAACTGTCAAGAACACAAACCCAGAAATACATGTGATGACTAGTCAACTCTCAAGAACACAAACCCAGAAAATTCAAATATGCAAATCAGAAATTTGTTCACCCAGAAACCCACCATTGGGAAAAACTGAGGGTCATCAACCGACCAGGCAATCCACTAAGTAGAAAAAGATTCTTACAAAGGAACACAAGCAAGCTCAAGAAAAACCTAGATCTATTTAGAAAGATGAGCTATACCTCCTTTGTGCAATCTTCTTCTCCAACTTAGCAAAGCTTCAAGCTCAGTTCTTCACAGCAATGGCAGCTCCTTCTCCAGCTCTTTCATCCCATGGCACTAGCTTGCAAGCTCTAACTCAGACTGAAACCAAAATTTGGATTCAAAGGAGAATGACCAATTTCTTCAAGAAACCACACTCTTGAAGAAATCATTCTTGAATATGACCTAGATATAAATGAGAGAGTGTTTTAATTAGCTAGATGCAGATTTTCATTTTTCAAATGCAGTTTTCAAAAAGAAACAATTTGGAAAACTCAAAGATGAAAAATATGAAGGTGGCTCTTGAGGAAGAAGCGATAGTTTCCAAGGAAACTTTCCAAAACTTGCCTACAAAAGTGACGGCTGCCAAATGAGGAATTGGTTTGCTTTTACACCAAAATTCCTAGGTTAGAATCGTACAATGGCAGCTAAGAATTTTGCAGAATAAGACAAAAACATATGGGTAGGATCCAGCTGGAACAGTGAGCTGGAATTCCTACTAAGGCAGAGGTTGACTAGTCATACGAAGGAAGGATGACTAGTCATAATCTTCAGAAGTTAGAAAATGCAATGCAAAATTTACCTTTTGTCAAATCCATTGTTGTCCATCATAATGTAGCCAATTAAGCATACCTAGAGATATAATTCTTAATCTAGACTAGAGCTTGAGAAAATACAATGATTGTCCTATTACTAAATTGTCAAGGGAAGCCAAAAGCACAATACAAAATCCATACACTTACAGTGTTGTTTTGTAGACAAGGGACGCTAGGAATGTTGCATGCATTGGAAGTCCCATTTACATATTTGCAAGATGCAAAAATTTGCATTCCAATAATTGCTGAAGTGATGTTGACTTGGTCCATAACAATGTTGAGGCAGCTTGGATTCTCAGAGCAATCAAATACAATGGCTTGCTCATTTCCAGAAGTTTCTTGAAAGCCACGGTATGTCACGTATGACATTTTGAAACAAAATAGTAATAATTAGAAATTAAATCAAAGTAGCTCTATTTCATTGTGTAAATCTTTGTTATTATTAATTATAAATTTTGAAAATTCACCGATTTTTTACAGTCATGTTTGCCATTACAGTAATGTTGGCTGCTATCAATTTAATTTGCTCAAATGATATCTTTCTAGCATACCCAGAACCGCCATGAAAAATACAAAATGAGAGGTAATTTTAACAAAAATGAATTATCTGCTTTTAATTTGTATTTATTGAGGTCATAAGCCTTAGATGCACTACAAGAAAAAAGGTCAGTAGTGACCAATTTCTCAGTGACAAAATGGATAATGGTCACAGATAGTGTGCATTTAGTGACTAACAATGTTAAATGGTCCCTAAAACTATTTTTAACTTTTAATGACCAATTCTTTTGACAAATAGTGACTACTCTAAATTTTAGTCAATAAAAATAGGTTAGATTTTATATTTAGTGACCTAAACACATAAGTTGACATGGCACAGTAGCCTTACACGTGTCTTTTAATACATCAGTGACCAATTATTTCTTTTAAAATTTCTTTTCAAAATGAGTTCATCGAGTCAGAGCGTGCACTTATCCTTCAGAGTGAGCAAGTCTCTCTCAGATTGTGCCCTTATCCTTCAGAGCGAACGTGCGAGTGACCTTTTCAGCGAATTCAGAGTTCAAATTGTGCGTGTTGCTCTCTCTCTCTCTCTCTCTCTCTCTTTAATCTGGAAACTTCTCAGCTGGTGCGCTCTTTGAACTTGTACTTGATTTTGATTTTGATTTCGATTTTGAGTTCAACTTTGATGTTGATTTAGGGTTCGAATGTGTTTTTGACCTTGATTCAGCTCAAGACCTCTAAGGTGTTTTCATTTTGTTCTCTCACTCGATGACTGGATTTGGGGTTTCAAAAGCTAAGCAATGGAAGGGCGGATTAGGGTTTCCAAAATTGAGAGAATGATGGAATTGGATTTCGATTGGTTTGACCCACTACTCCGGCGTCGACTTTCTGGTTGATCGGATGCATCTTCGATGCTTTTTCTTACTCGCTCTCACGACTTTTTAGGCTTTCCTGTTGTGTGTATTTAACTGGTTCATATGATGCTGTTTCTTCAGGCCTTCATTCAGAACTTGGCATTGTTTCTCACTTCATTTTACAAGGCAAGTTTGTTCTCTTTCATATGAATATGTTGATATATTGCCTTGCCTTCACCAGCCGTATTTGGATATGATAGTTCTGCTGTTTGGTTTATGTTGTGTCAGGATTTTTAAGCTTTATCTATTGTGTTGTCTATAATTATTATTTACTCATCCATAAAAGAGTTTGCGATTATGATTAATCTTTAAGCCTCCAATGAGGATGTTATTAATTGTCTCCTTTTCTTTTTGCAGTCACATATTCGTGTGCTTGAATTGAAACCACACAACATAATATAGCCACATTGCTGATGGGTCTTGAATATCTAATAAAAATCTCATATGTGGATGACACTGGAGTTTTTAAGGTATAATTAATTATGATGTGCTCTCTAGGACCCACCCGAAGGCCCTATTTGGCTCTCTCTCTCTCTTCCCATTTGAATAATGAAGTGATAATTTGACTTGGAATTGGTTGTTTGTTCGAGCAGGTTTGCTTGGAATATTAGAATTCCTTGGTTTTGGAACTGTTTGAGTTGCATCATAATTTGGATAATCCTGCAGCAGCTGCAAATATGATGGGGCTGCAGGTAATTTAGATACTTTTATCTTTGAAATTTTTGTTGGTTTGAGTTTTCTGTTTTCTACTTTGTATGAATGCATCCTCAAATTTTACTTGAATCCCCCTGTTTTTCTTTAGTCTATATTGACCGTAACTTATCTTTTAATCTCTTTGTAGTTGAATAAAGATGTATGGTTTGAAATTGGTAGTAGATAGGTAAGTCTTTTCTAGGTTTCCATCAACGAGAAGGTTTTGTCTAGGAAAAGACCAATTTATCATCTCAGAACTTGCAAACCTTCCCTATTGAAAGAGACTTTAGGTAGCTGTCTTAATATTTTTTTGAAATTTTGGGGAGATTTTCAGTAACCATTGGAACCTTTACCATTTTCCTATCAATAACATTCAAATCTTTTCCCAACAAATTTTGAGACAGTAAGTTTCTAAGCATTGTGTCCATGTCACTCTTGCTCATTCATGTGGACAATCACATTAGCCATGTAATGCTGATTTAGTTTTGTTTAAAAAAGTGGATTTTCTGTGTATGAGGTTAGATATGGTATTGGGAAACTTTCTTGTTAGAAATTAAGGTCAGAAGACTTTTGAAAATACTATCTACAGAAGCTTTTTAAATTTATTTTAATCTTACCAGAAACTCACTTTCTATGATATGCTTCTTTCTTAATAGTAGAAAACGTATTGGATTATTTGTTATTTTCTTTCTTGAATGTTTTCATACTTATTTTTTGTTATTGGTGTCATTTTGATCTTGTGGATCATGAGGGAGACAATATTTGTCACACCTTGAGCATT
Source organism: Prunus avium (assembly GCF_965620075.1). Taxonomy (NCBI): domain Eukaryota; kingdom Viridiplantae; phylum Streptophyta; class Magnoliopsida; order Rosales; family Rosaceae; genus Prunus; species Prunus avium. Next base: position 26,197,781 of record NC_142291.1, read on the forward strand.
TGAACACTTAAACACCTTATGCTGGGCAATAGGGTCCATATGTCTGGTTCCATGATGGGAGAACAAGTATTGTTTGCTCTTTGTTCATCAGTTTATTTTTATGCTTAACTGAAGTCTTAATTATCTTTGATTTGATGTACAGCTCTGATTTAAGTTGAGTTTCATGAAATTTTCAATTTTTGTACAATTCTTTAATCAAAATTTCATTTGCTCTGCATCTGCACATGGGTGATTTCAGTCATTATTTCTATATCAGTTTAATATAACGATTGTATATAATTTTTTTTTCTTTATTTTTTATTCTCTTATGAAAGAATCAGTATTAACTGATCATTCTATTAGCTGATCCTATATTTATTCTCTTGATGGTATGCAGGTCCTATATTTTCGTTTTCACCATTGGCCATCCATACACGGAGTCTGTTAGCTGATCCAAGATACACACTTGTAGTGCAGGTTAGTGATTTGATATGCATGTTTAGCTGAAATATGTGTCTGGTAGACAATAGAGAAGAGTTTAGTGTAAATATTGTTGTAAATAATTATTCTTTGTTTGGTGCAGGTCTGGTGGATAGGTTTCTTCTAGTATATCAGCATGGTTGAAGTTTCCAGGTTTTTTTTTTCTTGACTTTATCTTCAATATTAACTTTCAGCTGTTCTATCACTCTCTCTCTGTCTCACCATGAATTTTTCTTTTTGTTTAATAGTCCTCTCTTTCTATTTGTTAAGATGATGATCCATTATTATTAGTTTGTCTTTCACTTTGCTGTTTTGTTTTTTCCTTTATTTTTTTTGTTTTCTTTGTTGATAGTCTAAAAATCTTGTTTTTCATTTGAAATATCTTTTTGTAAATAATTATTCTTTGTTTGATGCAGGTCTGATGGTTAAATTTCTAGTATATCAGATGAGAAAGGACAGAAGACAATCTACTAGTGATGAATCTTATGTTATTTGTTTTTGGGAATCACTCGACATTTAGGTTGAACTTAAATATGTAGCATTTTGTTTTTGAGACATCTTGTGAATTTGTTGGAAGAATGTTATATATATGGATTGCGTTTGAATGCAATGAATTATTTGATGCTATAAATTTTATCTACAGCACTGTTTAAAAGAAATTAATTGTGATTTCATATTGTAATACACTAAATAAAGAACATGGAGAGGTAAACCTAATTAGTTACCAATTTTTTGAAATACATTAGTGACCAAGCAAGCAGGTCACTAATGTGGGCACGTGACTCAATTTCAGTGACCAAATTGCATGTTTTGGTGACCAAATTGTAAGCCCTTTAGTGACCAAATTTGTGGTCCCTAATAGTGTTTTTATTAGTGACCTGATAGGGATAGTCACTAATTCTTTGTGTTGTAGTGACCAATAGTTGATATTGGCCACTAAGTAGAATTTGTGACGAGCTTCTAGTGACCACCTAGTGACCACCAATATTTGGACACTGATTGCATTCAGTGACCAAAAAGGGTAGTTTCTGTGACCAAGTGGGTGGCCACTAATACCTGTTTTTCTTGTAGTGATGGCTATTGGAACACATAAATTTTGGACTCAAGATTCAAGATTCATGAGAGGTAACTCTATTTTGGTTAAGATAGCTAGTGTCAACATCAATGTTACTATTTCACCAAATAAAATTAAAAGAAAAACAACAACAAAAAGTTTTAACGTATCTAGTTGTTACCTCCTATGTCTTAATTCTAGCACCCATTTTTGGTACCATTGAAACTACAATTTCGCACGTGTACGTCTTCAACTGTGGCATAAATTCCATTTTCACCTAGGCTCCCCACGCTGTATGCAGAAGTTAGAAATTAACCACACCTCCCATTAATTTCTTTACCGTAACACGGGGTTAACCTAAGTGGGTAAGGGAGGGTGGAGATCAAGAGAGGAGAGTTCAAGAGTTCGAAAATAGAAAGAAAAAAACTAGAGTTGATCATCAAGGAATAAATTTCGCACAATTTTGCACGTGTACATGAAATTGATGATCAACCTGTGGAAAGATAATTTCGCACGTGTACGTCTATCAAGGAGGTAGGGAATAAATTATCTGTCCACAGGTTGATCATCAATTTCATGTGGAAGAGCTCCAGGGATGACTTACATGAGCTACCTAGTAAGTTCACAGCTTTGGTCATAATTTTTATGAGTTTTCTGCATTTCCTTCAATCTATATATGCACACATGCTCAGGTTCCAAAACCCATCGCTTGCAAGTTTAATTTCCTATGTAATTTTATTTGGCAACCCTTTTTGGGTCAACCGCCCAAGTAGTTCATGAGTCGAATCGTCCATTTTCTAATTCCTTTTGTGCATTCACTGTCATATTGAAATCTCGAGGTCGGGATTGTTAATGATTTAGCGAATTAAGGGTACATTTTGATTTGGCTTGCACTGCTTCCGTACCAAAAATGCTAATTCCACCATAATGACCAGCATTTCTATTCTAAGGCTGAGTTTCATTGCTGCAACAGTAGTATATGGTCCAAAAGACCACTTTTTCACAGAGCGAATCCCCTCCATCACTACTAAAATGGAAATCTTACTTGTATTGCAATACAAGTGATACGTGGTCTCAGAATAGGATTTGACTGGGCCTGATGGTGGAACTAGCAATTTTTGGAAGAAAGCAGCAATGTCGTGCAACCAAGCTGTGACTTCTCCAAACCCAGCCCAGCAGCTTATACAAGATAGTGATTAAGGTATGATTAATCATATAATTAAGACCGTTGAATTTCAAATGCCTTTTCCTTTATGCATTTTAAGTTGGATATCAAAATTTGAATCCTAGAACTGATCAGTAGTTGTTCCATGTAAAAGTTCTCTGCAGTTTATTTCACGTAGATTTTGATTCAAACATATAAAAAAAGTCAGCAAACATATAAAAAAGAAATCAATTCTTTCCTTCTCCTTAGTTAACCTGTTAAATGCTCTCTTCGATAAGAATTTATGCTACAGAGTACACATGACTATGTGTATGCATGGACTAATGTGCTAGCTCTCTTATTTTTCCTGCCACTTCATGCACCTAATATTTGGTGACTTTTTTTAATTTCTTATGTTTTTATTATTATTTTTGATATTTTATTTAAATATTTTTAATTAACTTAAAAAGTTACGAATTTTTTTATATATAATATTTTGTATGTTTTTTTAAGTATCAGGTACCTACATGTAAGATTTTCAAGATTGGGTACTAATTTAAAACGCCCCCCACAAATTGGGTAGTTTTATATGTAGTTAACCCTAAATTATATATTAGGTTGTGAGCTATTAGCCAAGGCCACAATAACTTTTTCACCTCATATGCACTCAAAGTTACTTCAGTCTTAAGTTGGATGGCAAGATCATAATATGATCATCATATTCATGAGTTTAAAATGCTTGGCTTGACCCTCATACCACTTTTTCACAATTAGGAACCACATTCAAATTTACTTCAGTCTTAAGTTGTTTATAGATCACAAAAACCAAAGTTTTAAAAATAGAAAAAAAGGATTTCGCAAAGTATTCTGTACCGCGGTATTAGGGTGTAACATGCTTGAATAGAGCTGTTCAAAAATTGAACTGCGAATGTCATACAAATATTGTTTATGTTGAAGTGATTGGAATTTCATGTGTAACTCAATTACTAAAAAGGTATTTAACCCAACAATTGGAAACTTTCAATAATACAGTGACCCATTTGGTTAATATTTTTTTTTTTCAAAGTAATAAAAATTGAAATTTCGTATAAAATTCAATAAGCAAAAAGGTATTTAACCGTTAAATTTTAATTTCTTCCAACAAATGAATTGAAATACTATCTATACACTACGGGGTTACTTGAGATGATATGAATACTACGTAGCACTGGTCTCGTTGGTACAGTACGATTCAAATAAGACTAGGATTTTTCATAAAGCCTTCTTTGTTGGAACTCATTGTTGTCCCACATCGGCCAGAGGGCCAAAGAGAAAGTAGTTTAAATAGAAATACCCCTCTCTAACTAACACCGAGGCCTTTTGTGATAAAACCCCACACCTGAGGATTGTGCAGGTGGTAAAGTGGGGACAGTATCGGTGTTGTTGGAGTGGGCCCTCGGCCCGTTAACCTGGAAAATTTGACATGGTATCAGAGCCAAGTTGCGGGCCTGTACTTGCCACGTGATGGGTGGGTCCCCGTTTGGCCCCGCGCGATGGGTGAGTCCCCGTTTGGCTCCACGTAGGCCAAATGTGCCACATGATGGGTGGGTCCCCGTTTGGCCCCGTGCGATGGGTGAGTCCCTACATGGCTCCACGTGGTTGCCGATGTGGATCTCCACGTGTGACCCATAAAAATGGGGTCTCACGTGCGGGGGAGTGTTGGAACTCATTGTTGTCCCACATCGGCCAGAGGGCCAAAGAGAAAGTAGTTTAAATAGAAATATCCCTCTCTAACTAACACCGAGGCCTTTTGTGATAAAACCCCACACCTGAGGATTGTGCAGGTGGTAAAGTGGGGACAGTATCGGTGTTGTTGGAGTGGGCCCTCGGCCCGTTAACCTGGAAAATTTGACATTGTTCACGTGTTAGGCTTGAAAATTCGCCACACGTGCGGGGGCGTGTGAGAATGTAAAGGTAAAAGAGTCCCACATTGGAGAGTTGAGAAACCTAGCAAGGGCTTATAAGGAGTTGGGCTACTCCCCTCATTGCCAATTGGTTTTGGGGTGAAACCTCAACTTCCTTCATAAATCTCCTTGATTAATTAGGAGACTCACTTCAACATTCTTTTAACTTAATTATCTTTTTTATATCAACATCACAGGCCTAAAAAAAAATTAGGTAAAAAACAGACCTAACAATTAAGTAATAAATAATACATAACTCAACTACAATTAAACAAAGTTGTACACGACATATTTGAGTAATTCTCAAACCATATAAAACAAACATGGTCCACACCAAAGATAAAGTCAAACTGAAAAGCATAAAGATATCATTGACAAATATAAGAAGTTTAAAAATATTACACAATCAAAATACAACCACATTTGCAGACAAGCTGTAGTTTGCACTTTAACCTGTATACTTTGGCTGTTTCCCACCTTTTCGAAAGAATTCCTCTGGCTCATCCATCTAGTCACTTTTGTAAGAAGAATAATGCGTATTTGACTTTATGATCCCAGATATTCCTTTTGCAGATCAGCTTTATCAATCAAATACCCAAAAACTCCTAATTTCGTCAACTGGAAACTCCAAATAGAGAGAAGGGACCAAGGAGGAAATGGAGGGAAAATGTTATATATTGCAGTTTAGAGCGCCAAAATGGAGGGACTGAGGAGGAAATGGAGGGAAAGGGTTCTGAGGGTTGAGTGGAATGACGAGATTATCATTCAAAAAGCAGTCACATGACTGCACGTGATTTTTTTAACGTTTGTTTTGACAGAAATTAACAGGAATGACTATTTTGAGGGGTAGATGATAACCTGAAGGACTATTAGTGTCACAAAAAAACCTAAAGGACGATTCGTGATAATTTTGTAAACTTGAAGTACCATTTGTGATGAAAAAAAAACATATATATTAAGTAATAAAAATTGAAATTTCGTATAAAATTCAATAAGCAAAAAGGTATTTAACCGTTAAATTTTAATTTCTTCCAACAAATGAATTGAAGTACTATCTATACACTACGGGGGTTACTTGAGATGATATGAATACTACGTAGCACTGGTCTCGTTGGTACAGTACGATTCAAATAAGACTAGGATTTTTCATAAAGCCTTCTTTTAACTTAATTATCTTTTTTATATCTGTTGGCGTTCACGAATCTCACGGTCTGGTGCTCCAGGCCGAGTGGTTCTGCGTCAACATAGGTCGTCCTTCTTGGGTTTTGTGCGATTGGATGGGCGGGCGTGCCAGCACGGTTCACTGTGCGTTTGAGGGTGATGTGATCGGTTGGATATATGAGTGATGCGCCTGTTTGAGTCTAACTTTTAATTAGACGAATGTGGCCGACATAGGAACTGATCTCGGCCGTTAGGTTCACGGCCTGAGCTACAAGGCCGTTGATGGTGGTGCTGATGGTGGTTTTAGGTGGTGCTCCGGCGCGTCGCTGGGTGGCAACGATCATATGATATATGGGATGAACGAAAGAGTAACAAGGATGATGCTCCGGCGCCTTGAAAATCGAGAGTCGTGTGATATATTGATGAATGGATTTTTTTTTACAAACTGCCCCTACTCCTAAGAAAACAAGTAAATGTATCGAAATGGCATTACAGGAATGTAAATGACAAGAAGTAAATGACAGAAAAATGTAATCTGCTCCGTGGGAGGCTTGTATTTGGTGTTGAACCCCTTGAATGTAGTTTGAGCTTGGTATTTATAGGAGGAGCTCTGGAGAGACAATCAAGGCTGAAACTCCGCGTGATGGGTCTGATCAGAGCAAGTGGGTAGTCAAATCGGCATTTGGGATCGTGAAGCATGGTGGTGAACCCCATAAATCCCGGCCGCCGCCCTGATCGTGGGTTCTGCTTTGGCCGTGGGGACGCATTTAATGCTCTGGTCTGATGATTAGTAACACCTCTCAATCTGTAAGAATGTTCGCGCCTAACCACTCTGATTTTCTTACCATATCCTGACTCCAATCACATCCCTCATTCCCTCGTGCATTAAATATTTTTTTGCGGCTAGTGGGTTTTGCTGCAGTGGTCAGAAGCGCTACTTCTTTAAATGAAACGTGGGGCCATGATGCCACGTGGCGATATCACTTGATTCTACTACTTTGGCCGTGTATCTGAGGTGTCCTTCGGCCAATTGTACCGAGGTGGCATTGATTTATAAGCTCATTTGTCTTAAATAGAGGAAGCGAATGATGCCTTGACCGTGGGTAGATGTTAGGGCCGAGTTGTTGGTTCTTCGGCCAGACCCCTTCGATCAACTTTCTCGGCCGAGATTTATTAGGCACAAACAATATCAACATCACATGCCTAAAAAAAAATTAGGTAAAAAACAGACCTAACAATTAAGTAATAAATAATACATAACTCAACTACTATTAAACAAAGTTGTACACGACATATTTGAATAATTCTTGTTTGTACAATATCTGGCCAAGCATTTCCAAGCTAATCCAAGCAAAGGGAAGGGAGTACCACATCGACAAAACACAAGAGAAGGGGACTCTCCCTTCCCTATAAAAGAAGACCCCTCTCCTTCAAAGGAGGGAGAGGAAGAAAGAGGTTGGGTAGGCTACTAGGGCCTCATGGGCTTACCCATGAGCCCATTTACAAGCCCACGAGTCATCGGCCATCAGCCAGATCATCTGCCTTCGGCCATCAGCCTTCGGCATCTGCCTTCAGCCTTCGGCATCTGCCCTCAGCCTTCGGCCTTCGGTATTCTTCCTCTTCCCCTTGGGTCTAACCCTATGTACAATGTATACACACATTATTATAATGAGAACATACTTCTCTGTGGACGTAGCCCATTATTCGGGTGAACCACGTACATTTGTCTTCTGTATGCATGTCCATTTATTTACCGATTGCTCTTACATACTAAGGGTCATCACCCTCAACATCCACCTCATCTTTAAGTTGGCCTACATACTACCTGTCTAGTTTTAGCGCAAACAATTCTCAAACCATATAAAACAAACATGGTCCACACCAAAGATAAAGTCAAAATGAAAAGCATAAAGATATCATTGACAAATATAAGAAGTTTAAAAAAATTCCACAATCAAAATACAACCACATTTGCAGACAAGCTGTAGTTTACACTTTAACCTGTATACTTTGGCTGTTTCCCACCTTTTCGAAAGAACTCCTTTGGCTCATCCATCTTGTCACTTTTGTAAGAAGAATAATGCGTATTTGACTTTATGAACCCAGATATTCCTTTTGCAGATCAGCTTTATCAATCAAATACCCAAAAACTCCTAATTTCGTCAACTGGAAACTCCAAATAGAGAGAAGGGACCAAGGAGGAAATGGAGGGAAAATGTTATATATTGCAGTTTAGAGCGCCAAAATGGAGGGACTGAGGAGGAAATGGAGGGAAAGGGTTCTGAGGGTTGAGTGGAATGACGAGATTATCATTCAAAAAGCAGTCACGTGACTGCACGTGATTTTTTTAATGTTTGTTTTGACAGAAATTAACAGGAATACTATTTTGATGGGTAGATGATAACCTAAAGGACTATTAGTGTCACAAAAAAACCTAAAAGACGATTCGTGATAATTTTGTAAACTTGAAGGACCATTTGTGATGAAAAAAAAACATATATATTATCCATTTTTGAAGTAGATTGAGCTTTGGACTTTTTAGTTCTATTTTGGAATTCCACAGTATTCATGTTATTTAGAAAATATTGTTGTCTGCTTTGGGCATGAATTTTAGAAATTTTTTAAGTCTGTTAGTGATTTTTTTTTCCGTTGCAAGGAGGGCCGAAGCCTAAGAAAAAACCAAAAAGAAAACTACACTGGGACAAGCCTAACAGTGGTCATCCTAACAGAATCATTTGCCAAGAGGCTTACAATAGGAGGGGGAAGATCAACAACATGATAACCCAAATTGGAGTTTTGACCCATATGTGCCATATGGTCAGCAACATTGTTTTGTTCTCTATAAACATAAGAAATGGAACAGTCCCAAGCACGCAGTTAGTGATTTTGAACTACTACATTTTGCAACACCAAATTTTTTTGGATCCGTCACTGTTATCATCCACTCATATTATAACACGTCGGTACACTAGGTGAATTCGAGTATCATATAATAAATTTTCATAAACTTGAAAGGCCGAGGGGTTAGCTGTGGCTTCCTTAGGGCCGACCAAATAGAAATATGCATGTGATTGCTGACTTTTTTTATTTATTACATGCTAGTTGTCATTGGCAGAAACGAAATATATGCATGACTTGTGATTGACTTGCGCAGACAAGCTCATACTAAATTTGTATAAATGGATGGCAATTGTTGATGCTCTTTTTGGGAGGGTCAACTTAGGTAAAGGAGTGCTGGATCTTCAGCAGGGGGGGAAGGTTGCGAATCCTTGGTACGGGAATACCCTACAAAAGATAACAGCGAAAAAGCAGTCGTCAAGCTTCGGACACCGGTGTGGTACCTGCCAAAGGCTCTTCGATGCTTAAGTCAGCTATATGTGGTAATTTTGGCAGAGTAACAGTAAATGTGAGAAAGTAGTTACCCTTTTTACTCAGGTACTGTTCCCTATTTATAGGGAAGTGAAAATGAGAGTTTTGCACAAATTTTCGATGTTGGACTTTGTGCAAACTATTGTGGAGGTAACACGTGTCTATGGTTCAAGGTTTTGTAGTTGGGAGCTTCGGCAGGTGGTTGCCGCTTCCAAAGGGGGGCCTTCATTTGGTAGGTTAAGAAGGTGATGATGTCATTCGTCTTCTAAAGGCTTTTCTATGTGTCTTTTTGGAGTGTTTCTTTCCTTTGGCAGCTGGCGTGTCTATCCAGGTACCAGTTGTTGCATCAATTCAGCTGCACCAAAATGGATTCAGCTGCATCCTCAACTTGTGATGCTCGCAAGTGCACGAGCCGTTCGGTAGTATAGCATATGTAAGTGCGAGGTCGATTCCACAGGGATTGGTGATTGAATAATCCAATTCAGTTTTCCTACACAAAACAGAAAAACAAGAAAGAAAATAAATAAAACAAGAAAGAAAGAAAAGAAAATAACTCAAGCAGATAAGTTCCCAAGTTGAATTAGATTAACGGATTGATTCTAGCTAAAGTATGATTAAGCCATGGTGTCTGGTCCTAACCTTGTATTCCTAATTCCCTAATTTGATCATCTGTTGTCTAACCTAAACTAAGCATTAGGAATCCATTAAGCATAGAAGAACATTTTAAACAACCAAGTATGTATCTAATCCCTGTTGTCGAATGTCCATACATACTCTTCCTATTCATAGTTCAATTTGAATTAAAGCATGGTGTCTACTCTTAATTCAAACCAAGATAGCTAACATGCAAGCCTAAATGGTGATCAATCATTCAAACTAGCATATTAACTTATAAGCATAATGAATAAGAACAAAAACCATAATTGAAACTTGGAAACTAATCAAACTTGAAACTAAAGAAAAGAATTTACATAACAATGAAAAGTAAAGTGGAACTAAGAAAAACTTAAGGAGAATTTCAGCACAAAGATTTCATTACAACAATTGAAAACTAGAAAGAGAAACTAAGAGAATTTGAGGGAGAGAAGGGAGGGGAGCTCTAGAGAAGTGTTTGAGAGCTGCCCCCTTTGGGGGTGTTTTTTGAAGCTTGAAGACTTCTCTATTTATAGGGCTAAGAGGGAGGAACGTGATCGGTTCATAATTGTATATCAATTTGTACCCTTCTAGCTTATGATTTGGTTATGTTTTTGAGTTAAACTTGTGCTTTTAATCCTTTTTGTGTTTATCTTTCAGTTCATTGAGCTTTAGGTAATAATGATGGCTTTAGAGAGCATAATTCATGCAATTCAAGCATGTTAAGGCCTAATTTGGATGAATGGATGAAGAGCTTAAAGACAAACTCATTTTGGCTACAGCCCCCTGCCAGTCCAGTTCCGTAGGTCATATTGCAAGCTTTGTTTCAACAACCTACATAGCTCGAATGAGGCCACATTCTTCATTAAAGTTGTTCCAATTGGTGTGTACTATAACATATCCAAAATTCAGCCCCATTGGATAAATCTGGAGTCCGTTACCTAGCAAACACAGAACCATGCTCAGGATGGATCTTATCAGCGCGGAAAATGAGTTAGCAATTTGTTTTGGCCTTAACTTCCTCCTCCGACCTTGGATTGGCCCAAATAACATATGGCTGGAAAGAAGACATTCTGAACTTCAATTTCGAGTGCTTAAAGTCCTAATTTGATTAAGAGAGGCCCAAGTTGTAAGCCCTTGAAGTTGCTGGTCATGCTGACCTCAGCATGTGCTGGTTGGATGCTTGGTCATGGTGAGCTAGGTATGAGCTATCATTTCTGGTTGGAAGCTTGGTCATGGTGACATGAAGATGAGCTAGGGCTGCTGGTGGGATCTATTGGTGAAGTGCATCAACCAATTCAAGATTTTCTAATACAAGTGCATCACCCAATTTAGATTTTCTAATACAAGTGCATCAACCATTTCAGATTTTATAAAACAAGTGTTGTATGCATTAGCCATATTGAATTCAGATTTTCACTTCCCCTAGGCCTATAAATAGGGAAGTTCTCTAAGCTTGTAAACACACCCCAAGGGGGGGAGCTCTCAAACACTTCTCTAGAGCTCCCTTCCCTTCTCTCCCTCAAATTCTCTTAGTTTCTCTTTCTAGTTTTCAATTGTTATAATGAGATCTTTGTGCTGAAATTCTCCTTAAGTTTTTCCAAGTTCTACTTAATTTTCATTGTTATGTAAATTCTTTTCTTTAGTTTCAAGTTTGATTAGTTTCCAAGTTTCAATTATGGTTTTTGTTCTTATTCATTATGCTTATAAGTTAATATGCTAGTTTGAATGATTGATCACCATTTAGGCTTGCATGTTAGCTATCTTGGTTTGAATTAAGAGTAGACACCATGCTTTAATTCGAATTGAACTATGAATAGGAAGAGTATGTATGGACATTCGACAACAGGGATTAGATACATACTTGGTTGTTTAAAATGTTCTTCTATGCTTAATGGGTTCCTAATGCTTAATTTTAGGTTAGACAACAAATGATCAAATTAGGGAATTAGGAACACAAGGTTATGACCACACACCATGGCTTAATCATACTTTAGCTAGAATCAATCCATTAATCTAATTGAACTTGGGAACTTATCTGCTTGAGTTAGTTATTTCTTTCTTCCTTGTTTTATTTATTTCCTTTCTTTTTCATTTCTGTTTTGTGTAGGAAAAATGAATTGGATCATTCAATCACCAATTCTCGTGGGATCGACCTCGCACTTACATATGCTATACTAACAAACGGCTCGTGCACTTGCGAGTATCACAAGTTGAGGATGCAACTGAATCCATTTTGGTGCAGCTGTATCTACGCAACAAGTTTTTGGCGCCGTTGCCGGGGATCGGTAACATTGTTTGATTCTATTTGGCTTTCCTACTTTATTTTTTTTTCTTAACTAGACAATTTCAAGTTTTAAAGTTAATGACGTTAATGGACATGTTGTGTTTGTAGTCCAACAGAAAAGGACAATTGCCCAACAAGCAAGAGAACTGGGTTTAAGTCCCAGCTTACACAACCCATTGGTGCTTGTTGCTTTGAAGCATGGAATTGGACTTGTGTTGATTTTTCCTTTTCATTTTTAGTTTTTTTTTTTAATATTTTGTAATCCTTTAATTCCGTTTCAAGTTTTTGTGTGTGTTTGTTTTAGCAATGTAAATAGCTCAATAAAAATGGAGAGAGATGGCAACTTCAAAGATAGGAAGTGTGGAGTAGTGGGAGAAGTCGCGACCTCCAAATGCATCACGCTCGATCTAATTGCTTCAAGGGGGAGCATTTCAATCCTTTCTCTTTATTTGTTATTATTTTAAATTTCTATTTCTTTTTAAAAAAAAAAATTTAAAAAAATTTAAAATTTAAAAATTTAAAAAGATTTTTCATATAAGCTGACTTATGGTAACTCCAGTGAGCACTTCCGTCAATACAGTGTCTAGGAGTTCTTTAGGCGACACCTTCGGTGTCTAAGAAGTTTGGGTTTTAAGCGGGACCATTGTGACCCCTCCAACCTTCCCGGATCCCCTGGCTGTGTTTTCTGAGGCCCTTAACTGGTCATCCGTGAGTTGCTTATATATTCTTTTTTTTTTTCTTTCTAAACCTTCTTCTTAACTTTTCCCCTTATCATTTACATGTTCTCAATCATCTTTACTTTGCTTTAACATTGAGGACAATGCTTCATTTAAGTTTGGGGGTGCTGGAAAGTTTTTTAGTTTGTGTGTTTGTGTTTGAAAACGTAGGCTTCTTCATTGCTACAAATTTTTTTCTGCTACTGTTTTGAAAGTTTGGTCCGCGTTGTGTTCTTCATTTTTTCATGCTGAATCCAACGACATAAAGAACGTTAAATTTGACCAAGTGGTTTGAAAGTTACATGTCAAAACAGATTATATGTTGAAATTGAGCAAAACAGCAATTTGAAACCTCACGTTTTTCTTTTCTGTTTCTTTTCTTTGAGTCATTTTCAGTTTTCCTTCCCACACCAATGATAAATCATGAGTCTAACTTCTAATATGGCTCTTAGGAATTTGATAAGCATTGTGTTAGGTCTGAATCTTATTCTTTTGCTAGCTAAGTCTCACATAATTATGCTTGAGCTTTCTATGCACTTTAGCCATGATTATACAACTCTTGCATGTCTTACCCAATTGTATGCATTTTTGCTTGTGTGATTCACTGGAATGTTAAGTTATAACTAAGATATGATTTAGGCCATCTTTGTTAAGCCTATTTCTTTTTCCTCCATCAACCCATACAATACATATTCCATTGTAAACCCTTTTGTGCCCAAACACTTAGCCATTTCTTTCTATCACCTTATCATCCATTAAACATCCTACCATCTAGGGGACATGTAGAGTATGATTGTATTTCAGATTGTAATGTATTCAAGGCAATAAATGAGCTATTAAAAAAAAAATTCAAAGAAAAAGAGAAAAGAAGTGTGGCCAATGTAGTCACGACCCTAGGGTGATATAAAGAGAAATCAAGGTGATCTAGGGTAAAGAGCCGCAAAATTGGGCCAAATATTATACAAAGTATGTAAATGTCAAAATCAAATTGTGAAGTGATTCAATTGCAAAATCTGGTGTTGTGAGCTTTTCAATTTATGTGCCTTACATTTCAAATGTCCATGATCTTGTTTATATGACATGCTCTACTTTGTTCCTTAGACTTTGTGCTTCATTATCCATTACTTTTCTAACCATTACATTACATCCATGAGTAAAGTCCTATTGATTTTGGTTTAGCTTGGCAAACTTGTGTTCATTCTTGCAGGAATTCATATTGTTGTTTGAGAAGCATGAGTTGTATCTTCATGGCTACTTCACACACACACCTTGAGCATGATTTTTGTGAGATTGTGGTAGCACTTGAATAATGTTTAGAACTTCCTTAGTGCTTGTTTTGTTCCTTGTTGAGCCATGTCTATGAAGTTTAACATTTTTGTCCGGTTGGAAGGTTAACGTTTTTGTTTTTTTTTGTTTTTTTTTGTTTTTCTTAAGAACTAACAAATCTTTTAAGTTTTCTAATTACTTTGTTTTACAGAGTCAGTAAAACGTTTGTGGGTATCGTATCTGTTAAACCCTCAGGAGACACAACTCCTCCTACTAGGGATGCCTAGAGGTTTAAAGGCTTGTTGCATACGCTCAATGCAATCGAGTTACCTACGAAAGTGGTCTAGTTAACTTCTTATTTTGTTTTATTTTTCTTCGTTTTCCTTTTGTTTTGCTTGAGGACTAGCAAAATCTAGGTTTGGGGGTATTTGATCGGTTCATAATTGTATATCATTTTGTACCCTTCTAGCTTATGATTTGGTTATGTTTTTGAGTTAAACTTGTGCTTTTAATCCTTTTTGTGTTTATCTTTCAGTTCATTGAGCTTTAGGTAATAATGATGGCTTTAGAGAGCATAATTCATGCAATTCAAGCATGTTAAGGCCTAATTTGGATGAATGGATGAAGAGCTTAAAGACAAACTCATTTTGGCTACAGCCCCCTGCCAGTCCAGTTCCGTAGGTCATATTGCAAGCTTTGTTTCAACAACCTACATAGCTCGAATGAGGCCACATTCTTCATGAAAGTTGTTCCAATTGGTGTGTACTATAACATATCCAAACTTCAGCCCTATTGGATAAATCTGGAGTCCGTTACCTAGCAAACACAGAACCATGCTCAGGATGGATCTTATCAGCGCGGAAAATGAGTTAGCAATTTGTTTTGGCCTTAACTTCCTCATCCGACCTTGGATTGGCCCAAATAACATATGGCTGGAAAGAAGACATTCTGAACTTCAATTTCGAGTGCTTAAAGTCCTAATTTGATTAAGAGAAGCCCAAGTTGTAAGCCCTTGAAGTTGCTGGTCATGCTGACCTCAGCATGTGCTGGTTGGATGCTTGGTCATGGTGAGCTAGGTATGAGCTATCATTTCTGGTTGGAAGCTTGGTCATGGTGACATGAAGATGAGCTAGGGCTGCTGGTGGGATCTATTGGTGAAGTGCATCAACCAATTCAAGATTTTCTAATACAAGTGCATCACCCAATTTAGATTTTCTAATACAAGTGCATCAACCATTTCAGATTTTATAAAACAAGTGTTGTATGCATTAGCCATATTGAATTCAGATTTTCACTTCCCCTAGGCCTATAAATAGGGAAGTTCTCTAAGCTTGTAAACACACCCCAAGGGGGGGAGCTCTCAAACACTTCTCTAGAGCTCCCTTCCCTTCTCTCCCTCAAATTCTCTTAGTTTCTCTTTCTAGTTTTCAATTGTTATAATGAGATCTTTGTGCTGAAATTCTCCTTAAGTTTTTCCAAGTTCTACTTAATTTTCATTGTTATGTAAATTCTTTTCTTTAGTTTCAAGTTTGATTAGTTTCCAAGTTTCAATTATGGTTTTTGTTCTTATTCATTATGCTTATAAGTTAATATGCTAGTTTGAATGATTGATCACCATTTAGGCTTGCATGTTAGCTATCTTGGTTTGAATTAAGAGTAGACACCATGCTTTAATTCGAATTGAACTATGAATAGGAAGAATATGTATGGACATTCGACAACAGGGATTAGATACATACTTGGTTGTTTAAAATGTTCTTCTATGCTTAATGGGTTCCTAATGCTTAATTTTAGGTTAGACAACAAATGATCAAATTAGGGAATTAGGAACACAAGGTTATGACCACACACCATGGCTTAATCATACTTTAGCTAGAATCAATCCATTAATCTAATTGAACTTGGGAACTTATCTGCTTGAGTTAGTTATTTCTTTCTTCCTTGTTTTATTTATTTCCTTTCTTTTTCATTTCTGTTTTGTGTAGGAAAAATGAATTGGATCATTCAATCACCAATCCTCGTGGGATCGACCTCGCACTTACATATGCTATACTACCAAACGGCTCGTGCACTTGCGAGTATCACAAGTTGAGGATGCAACTGAATCCATTTTGGTGCAGCTGTATCTACGCAACAGAACGACATGATGAAATCCAACACCACCATTCCTCTTTTAATACAATCCATAACTCCCACTTCATCTTGTCTATGTTAGTGTGGTTGGAATCAATTTCATCCCATACTTCTTTGCTGCACCTCAAGCTTTCTTCACATGGGTTTTCAAAGGTGTTCAATTGTGGTTACCTTTTGCTGCCAACCCATGTGGGTTTTCTTTTGGTTGCTGGAAAAAAAGATTCTTCTGAACCAGACTTGGTGTAGGAAGGCCTGAGGTTTCAATATGTATCCAATGGGACTCAAATTTGGATATGTCATAATAGACACCCATTGGAATAACCTTTATGAAGAATGTATTCCCATCTGAGCAGTATAACTGTGCGTTTTGGGCCTTGCAAGTTGACTGCCGAAAATAGACTGGAATTGACTCATGGTGTGCATTTTGATGGGCCCACGGATTGGGCTTGGCTTCATCAATTGATACGTTTGAGCAGTCCATCTTGCAGTTCAGAATCTCTTCTTTTCAACCACATATTAATTGGGCCAATACAAGTTGGGAGGAGGAAGTTAAGGCCGAAACAAATTGCTAACTCA
The DNA here is from genome assembly GCF_965620075.1 of Prunus avium. Classification (NCBI taxonomy): domain Eukaryota; kingdom Viridiplantae; phylum Streptophyta; class Magnoliopsida; order Rosales; family Rosaceae; genus Prunus; species Prunus avium. Next base: position 26,214,522 of record NC_142291.1, read on the forward strand.
GTCTGCTCTTTTTTACACCATTTTGCATCTTTTCCTATCCAAAGCCACCATTGCTACCTAAGGCCCAATGAACTGAATGATAAACAGAAAAGGGATTAAAAGCACAAGTTTAACTCAATAACATAACCAAATCATAAGCTAGAGGGGTACAAAATGATATACAATTATGAACTGATCACCAGTCGTCTAAAGCCAAATACGCTGGTTGATTATTGTGTAAACAACAATCTTAGCTAATTAACTTATTACTACCAAAAAAGAATTTTATAGAAAAAAAAATTCCGAATTTTTGGGTATTTTTTTCAATTTTTATTACATAAAAAATGGCAGTCATTGGATTGCAGTGGAAAATTTGATTGGATGCCCCAGGTGGTGCCACGTGTCTTGCAGCAGTGGAAAAAAAAATTTGAAAAGTGCGCTGACACTAGCCTGGGGTCAGCACGACATCAGCAAACCTAGGCAACAACACGGGCTGGATCTGCCTTTGGGCTTGCTCGGGTTGGTGGCCCCCACGTCTTGCCCGGGCTGCTTTATGCATGCTGGAGTAGTCTCGCGGGCCTAAGACCTCCTCATGCCTGGGCTAAAGAAGATGTAAATGTAGTTTTACACCCCTTTCAATGAAGAAATTATAGAATGATACTGTACTACCACATCATTTAGTAATACTTCCATTCAAAATATGCCATTTGTCATTTTTTAAAAACAAATTATAGCTTTTTTTTTATAGCTGGATTTAAAATACTTTTTTCATTTAGAATAAGATTTTTTATTTAGTTAAAAAGTTAAAGAACCCAAAGACGCCCTTGGAAACCACATCCCACAACCCAATCCCCATCTTTGCACTGCCACCTAACCCAATCGCCCCTTCAAGGACTGAACATGTTTCTATAGTATGCGGGTAATTCTTTTTGAGTTTGTTGATCATCATTTGTACAGAAACAACAAGAGATATTTAGTCGTATACCCATTCTTAGCACTAAAACTATAAATAAACCATACACCATTTAATTTTTATAAACAAACCCAAAAAAAACCCCAAAAATTATAGTTGACCCTATAGAATTTAATTTTGATTATTAAATTGCTTTGATGCCCTATTGAGTTTTTTGGGCTTTTTTTTTTTAGGTTTTTGGGTTAGGTTTGTTTTAAGAAATCAATGACTATTTTGTAATTTAAATTTTTTTTTTAAAGCCTTTTTATTATGTTGTAAATGGGCTTGTGGTGTGTTTTTAAAGTCCATTTCATATGAGTTTTTTTATTTATAATTTGGGCTCCTATATTGGGTATAATAGTGAATCTCCCAAACAACAAAGGGGATAATTAGTTTTTGTGATGATCCTCCAATCGATTTCTTTCCTTCTTCTCTCTGATATCCTCCAATCAATTTCTCGACATCACAGCTCAATCTTTCTATGAGTTTAAGTTCTAGTGATTTTTTATGTGGGTTCTTGTTTCAGATTAACCAAAACCCTTGGGTGGTTGGGTTGGGTAGCAGTACAAGGTAGGGAAGATTGGGTTGTCGTCGTGGCAGTTGGTTTCCGGCGTTTTGGTATATATATATATATATATATATATATATATTACTATAGCCTCTCCGCACGCACTTTTGCATATGGGAGAGACTTTTTTTAAAAAAAATTTAAATTTATTTTAGAATTAAAAAAGATAATGGGTAGTTGTGTTTCATAAAAATAGAATTCATTATCTGAATTTTCGTTTAATTTTAATTTGTTAAAATATGAAGAAGTGTGAATTTACCATATTATCCTCATTTAATTAATAATTTCAATTCTTAATGTTTGCATTAACCAATGACATTTTTTGATATTTTGAATATTTTTCCTTTTTTGTTTTTTGCTTTATATATATAGATTCTAGAGAGTAAAAGTCCAGCTGTAAAAACAGCTATAATTTATTTTTTTTAAATGACACATGGTAGGTTTTGAATGAAAGTACCACCAGCTGTGGTGGTACAGTACCATTCTATAATTTCTCCTTTCAATGGAGATGCTCTGATATGGGATTCCGTCTGCTAGGAACTGCACGCACTTCATCTTTCTTTTCCCTAATTATTTTTTTTGGGGTCTCGATACACACAGTGCATGGCCCTCCTTTGAATTATTTTTCTTGTTCCAACTCCTGGGAAGAATGCATGCACCGAAACTGCACACCCGTGAAAAACGCATGCACCGAAAGTCTTCGTCTTTTCGGCGAAAAAAAAAAGTCTTCGTCTTTCTTTTCACTTGTCTCTGATTTGTGAACTTTCTCTGCTGTGGGTTCCACACGATTTTACAACACAAAGGAAACACCAATTATCCATCAACCACTTCACACTTAAACTAATACTTAAATTTCAAATTAATAGAAAGAACAAAGCACCGAGTGGTATTGCTTTGAGCGAAGTGAAATGGCTGAGAACGTCGTCTCTTTTCTGTTGGAAAGGCTCGGTGATTTGCTCACAGAAGAAGCCAACTTCTTGATCCAGGTCCCCAACCAAGTTAGGCTGTTGCAGCAAGAGCTACAGATTATGCGCAGCTTCCTAAGAGATGCAGATTCAAGACAAGAAAAAGAAGCATCTGTACGAGAGTTCGTTGCACAAATCAGAGATGCTGCTTATGACGCGGAAGATGTCATCGACAAATTTTCCCATGAAATAGAATCCAAACGCAACCGTAGTAGGAACAAGATCTGTATGTCTTACAGATTTTTTAAATACGGCAGAAACATTGGGTCAAAGATTGAGGAGATCAAGGGCCGCATCTCTCAACTGAGGATGAACCTAGAAACATATGGCATAAGGAGATTGACGGAAGGAGAGGGGCCGAGCTATTCTGACAGGGTTGTGACCAACTTACGCCGCAGTTTCTCTCACTCCGTGAACCATAATGTTGTTGGTTTGGTGGAAGCTGCCAAGACATTAGCGACTGAGCTTGTGAAACCAGGAAACTCAGGCAGTCGAGTGGTTTCGATATGTGGAATGGGGGGGTTGGGCAAGACCACTCTGGCTAGGAAGGTTTACTATCATGATGAAGTTAGGGATCATTTTTCTCACTTCATTTGGGTGTGCGTATCTCAACAATATCAAACAAGAGACATTTGGGAGCAAATTCTGTTTAAACTTTCGCCCCCTGGCGAAGAGGGGAGAGAGAAGATCGCAAAGATGAAAGATGATGAGGTAGCTAAAGAACTTTTTGTGCTACTTCAAAAGAAGAGAAGCTTGGTGGTTCTTGATGACATATGGGATGCGAATGCGTGGTCATTGCTAAGTGCTGGGTTTCCAACTCACGAGGACACAGAAACCAAAGTGCTACTTACATCGCGCAACAAAAGCGTAGCATATCGAGCAGATCCGAGAGGTTTCCTCTATGAACCATCGTGTCTAAATGATGAAGATAGCTGGGAACTGTTCCATAAGGTAGCAATTGTTCAAAGGGTGCAACCATATGGAGGTAACACAAACGTCTCATCTCATGCTTAATAATTTCTAGATTGTCATTTAAATTTTAGTACTACATTTTTGTGCATTCACAAAATCTGTAGCATTTCAACCAATCTAATAATGCTTTAGTGTTGCCCACTATAGTACTATCATTTGGAAACATTTGAAACTGAAACAAAGTGTTTTATTAGATTTTGTGACAGGACTATTTACCTTCTAGTTGTTTAGTTCTTGGCTAGTTGGTGGGTTGATTTAGGACTAGGCTATTGGCCCTCCAGTGCTTGTGTAGCTATTGAGTACTCAACTCTTTGTTGATAACATAGGACTAGGCGATTGGCCATGGATTGGTGGGTTAGCTCTTGGCTCCCTTGGTGGCTTAGGTTGGGAGTTCTCTTGGCAAATCCACATTTGATTGTGGTAGGCTTGTAGCTATTGGCTACTTGAAGCTTCTTGCTTCAAGCTCAATTATAGACCAAATAACTAATTGACTAATTAATGCATCATAGCTATTAATTAGTCAGCCGACATTTTGGTGATCGTCTAGATCTCCAAAACTCTAGGCTTGAGATTTCTAGAACTGTGTGGAGATTTATCTCAAAAGGGCTTATAGAAAGTTGTACATGAGCTAGGGGTACTTTTGTACAAGTAAAGTACATAAGCTAGGGTATACTTTTGTACAGGTAAAGTAATTAAATCTCTTAGTCCCTAATAGGTCAACTATACAAATTAAATAATAAATCTTCTAATAAAATATACATCTCATAACAACAAAGAGTGCTATATTATAATCCCTAGTTTGTGCTTATAGTTTGATCTTTGTTGTATTCTAGATCACCCAACAGCTACGGGGGCAAAAAATTCTGAAAATCCTTTAATAACGGTGGAAAGCATGGAAAAACTTGGGAAAGAAATGGTAGCACATTGTCGTGGTCTGCCGCTGGCCATCATTGTGCTTGGAGGTGTTTTGGCAACAAAACATTTCATTGATGAATGGGAGACAGTACATAAAACTATCAAATCACACCTGAAAACAATCAACGGCGACCAGAGAAGTGCTGAACTTGGAATTATGGAGGCGTTGGCACTAAGTTACGATGATTTGCCATATCAGTTGAAACCATGCTTCCTTCATTTAGGCCAATTCCCAGAGGATTTTGAAATGCCTACACGGAGACTAATCAATCTGTGGGTTGCAGAAGCCATGATACCAACTCAATCATCAAATGAAAGAGAGAACGAGGAAACATTAGAGGATGTCGCATATCGTTACTTGACAATGTTGGCAGAAAGGTATTTGGTTCAAGTGGAGAGAAGAAGTTCAACCGGAAGGATTAAAAGTTGCCGCATGCATGATCTTATACGAGAACTATGTTTGACAAAGGCCAAGGAGAATGATTTCTTCCAAATCATAGAACTTCGTGACAGTAACAGGAAAATGGAGTTGTTCTCTTCCCCAATAGTTAACAGACCAGTTTCAATAGGTAGGATGCGGAGAGTTTCCGTTTATTTAAAAGATTTTAGTGGGTTTATCTCTTTGGGAACTGAAGAATGTCCTCCGGTTAGGTCTCTATTGGGATGCAGCAACAACATATATAGTGTAATAGGTCAGGAGCTGATTGAATCCATAGTCAGCAGGTTCAAGTTCCTTAGAGTCCTAGATCTTGAAAAGATTCGAGGATTCGAAATACCAAAAGGAATAGGGAATTTGATCCATTTAAGGCTTTTGACTGTAAATTCTGCTTGGACAGGTGTGCTTTCATCATCTATAGGCAACTGGAAATTCTTGTTGGCCCTGTACATAGATCCAAAAACGTCGGCAGAACTAATTCCAGATGTGATTTGGAAGATGAAAAGATTGAGGCATTTGTATCTTCCAGTGCAGTATGGCAGGTGTACCAGGAAGTTACAGTTTGCTAATCTCAATGACCTGCAGACCTTGAAAAACTTTCCAGCAGAGATAGCAGATGTGAAGGATCTGACCACACTGCCTAATCTCAGAAAATTGGTAGTACAAATACCTGATGACAGCAAGCTCGATGAGTTCATGGCAATCTTCCAACCACCATTCACATTTAACTATCTAAGATCGTTGTCAGTAGATACTCGGATGAATGCTAGAACAAATATAGATGTTGCAAAAATCAGATCATGCTGTCCTCACCTCGAGAAGCTGAAACAAAATAGAAGGAAAATCTTCCTGAAGTACCAGAATACTCTCCAAAAGACTACATCTTAGGGTGAAGCTTCCAGAAGTATTACTAGATTTTATTTTGAACATCACCTTTTCGACGCTTTTGTACCTGAAAATTGAGGAAGACTGATCATGCCCACTCCAGGGAAGCTGCCTGCCTTAGCTTGACAATCGTCTACTCATGTCCGTTTGTCGATCAGTTAAATTTGCTCGAGCTACTTTTATTTGTTCTCCATATATATGTGGTTATGGGGTCTAGGATTTGTCTGTGGTACCTGCTGTGGTTTTTCTGTTTGTTTTTATGTTATTTTTCTCTGTTGGTTTGTTTAATGTTGGATGGTCATCCTTATTTGTCTGTCAATGTTTCATGTTCTGTTTTTTATGTGTCAATGTTTCATGTTCTTTTTTTTTATGTGTCAATTTTTCATGTTGGTTTTTTTATGATTGAAACACCGGTGTGAAAATAATGAGTATCCGATATTTTATTGGGAAAGTAGGCCATTGTTAACTTTGGTAGACTGAAATGCTAAAATGTGGTCTACTTAAAGATTCCATTTCTATGAGCCATACTTCAATCATCTTATGAAAATCTCCAGTGCATATTAGATAATAAGATAATAAAGTGGATGAGGAATTAAAGTATATCATAATTTCCCATATGCTCTGGAAGAGCAATAAAGTGGATATAAACACAAAATTTGATTGTCTTTTGAGATCAAAGTTGGAGTCATGATTTCGAGGCCATTGAATTTAGAGACTCGATGATAATGGCTTCACCAAGTGTCATAACTTTGAGCTCCACTCAGAAAGAAGCAGCTTGATGATTACAGATTAATTAAGAAGCAACACAAGATGTGAGTTTGATCGAAATGACGAATCCTTCGTATGCAGAAGGCTTCCCAGATTAACTTCATTAGCATTTCTGTTGGGTTTTTAGAAGAACAATAAAGTGATTTTATTTATTCAACAATAGATGAGTACAAGGCTTTATAGAAGACTGGGGCTTTCTACAACTAGAAAATGTTTACTAGGCTTATTGGCCTCCTTCCTATTTTCTGGCTTATTGGCCTCTTCTCTCTTACTACTAGTTTACAATATAATAGTATTACCTTATTACAAGATTTTTATTAGGACTTTTCTAGAATGCCTACAATAATTACGTCTTAAAACTTGACTTTGTCAAAGTTGGTGGACATTTCTTGAGGTTTCTACTTTTTTTTTCTAGATTTTTCTAAATTCTTCAAGACAAGTGTGCATTAAATTTAACAATTTCACTTATACATGTAAATGCCAAGTGAGATCAAGGAAGGAGTCTGCACTGCAGGGGATAGTGATTCCACCCATGGGAGAATCATATCAAATATGATATCGGAATCACAAATCCCTTCTTCTGGCTTCCCCCAACATACACCTCAAAATAGTCTTTCGGGATATCTAAGGTCTTTGAGGCAGGTACGTGGTTTAGACTTCTCTTTGCGTTAACAATTCCTGGCAACCGGAACCCCATGGTGCTAGATTTTTAACCGGAACTAGAACAAGAAAACAAATTCAATGGAGTTGGGAAACAAAGAAGGCTTGGAGGGTTTGCAAGGAGAGACTTGAGTTGATCATGATAAAGCTGATCTCTGATGTATATATAGATGAAAAGCTGTGCCGAAATTAAATCATCTGCTACATGAAATGAGTGGTGAAGAAGCACAAGTGAAGGACACTAGGTTGTGAGCAATCAAGAAATCACATGGTTTTGTCTTCCTACTCCCCTAAATCATCATTATGTAGAAACATAATTCCCTAGAGACAAGAAGGGACCACCAGAAGATAAACATTTTCAATCTGGTAAGTAGTCATCAAAGATTATTATTAGATAAGAAGCATACTTGATCGATTGAACGAATTGGAAGACTGATTAATAATTTGTGGATTAGGTAACCAATTCATGGCTTCTTCTTTGTTATTCAATTCAACCTCAATCAAGAGAAAGACCAGCACTGCACTGCGTCTGTTGTGGTCCCATTCAGAACTAATACAAAAAAGCTTGACCATATAAACAAAATAAGATAGTTTCTTAGCTGTTGACTATGGAAATAAGGGATGAAAAACTCCAAAGCCACAAATTCTATGGTTATTCATGGTTCTTGTGGGAACTGAATTAAATCAAAACCCTAGGTCAAATAATTCCTTCCATTTAGGGATTATTTGACCTAATTGGGAGTTACTCAATTTAATTGGGAGTTACCCAATTAAATTAGGAGTTACCTAATTAAAATTGGGATTGATTTGATTCCTACCCCAATTAGGGATTTGATTTAAATCAAATAAATCAAATCCCTAATTAATCAAATCTCGCCTAATCAGGGAGGAATAATTCATTTCCATCTAAGGAATTATTCCTCTGAAACCCTAGCCTCCGAGACCCCTATAAATACTTGGCTACACACGAGGGTTCATGTACGTCTAAATTCCTACTGGAACTCTGTAGAAATTCTCTCTCACAAACCCTAGCCACTATATTCTTTCTCTCTCTCACAAGGCTCCGGCCACCCGGTTTTCCTTGAAACACCCAACCTAACTTAGGCATCGGAGGGCCTTTGGCCAACACCCCCCGGGTGTGGTCCTTTTACTCCGATCTATTTTGCAGGGAGAAGGAGACGGTGGCGAAGGAAGTGGAATCTCAATTGAATATTCTCGTGGGAAGAAATTTGCTCCCACAAATTGGTGCTTTCATTGAGAGCGCGGAATTATACTCAAAGCGTGCTCTAAATCAATTTTCCACATTTTTTTCCAATCAATCATGGTCAATACAAGACGTACGAAGAGTAACACCACCACGACGGGCCCGTCTCATGGTTTCGTTGTGGAAACTTCTCTACAACCTCACTGAATCGTGGCTGCCAACGCCTTGCGTTCCCCTCCTAGCGCTTTGCAGCCACCTCCAACTGCTGGAATTGCAGAACAGCCGCCGCAGACAGCTGTTGGAATTGCAGAACAGCCGCTGCATGGTCCCGTGACTTCCAAAGCCTTGCAACCGCAAGCGCCAGTGGCCGAAGATACTCTGCCGCGCCATCCTGTCGTCAGAACACAGCAGCAGCCACACCACTTAGCTGTTAGATTTGCTGCACAGCCCCACGGCTACTTCGACGCTATCCCAGTCTTTGAGCAAATCCATTCTCTCCCTCCTCTGCCACCACACTTGACGTATGCACCTGTGTACGCGTCTAATGGAGCCCTAGCCCATATGCCATTGGGCCCGATGCACACCTCTGGTCAGGTGGACCTTAACTCACGGGTTGATCAGCTCACACAAAGAGTCGACGATCAAAACAACCTGATTGGCCAGCTACTCAGGCAGATCAACTTGAACCAAGGCCCTAACCTTGGACCCCGTGACGAGGAGAGGAGGACGCATGAGCATGCCAACAAGCAGTTTGAGAGATCCCAGGCTGGTCAGACATGAGCAAATGGGTAGGGGAGAGAACAAGATCACACAGCCGAGACGCAGACATCTGCAAGTCGTACTCTGAGCCGGTCGATGATCCGTTCGAGGTTAGGTCCAAGGACCAATGTACTCGAGAGGCTGGGCCCATAGTCCAATGTCCACGCTCGCTTGGGCCCACAAGGAAGTATCCAATATAGGTTGGGCACACAAGGAGCTCGAGTTCATGAATGATTGCGTGATGAGCGCAACGATCGATGCTCACCAACTCGCTCAAGGACCAACACACAGCGGCAAGCTGTAGAGGACTCCTCACAAGCTCAATCTCCTAATATGCCCCACGGGCAGAGCAATCAAGGGGATCGGCCCTTGGGAGTTGAGGAGGAAGTTAACCAGCGGCGCTCGAGGCACCAAAGACGTCGACCTGAGCCACCAGCCCTGCGGGCAGAAGATGTCGAGAAGCTAGTAAATGACCGACTCCATGGTCTCCAACTTAAAGGAAGCATGGAGGAGGCCCTGCGCAGGGACGTGGATCGAGTCGACTGCTCGCCCTTTACCGACGAGGTGGAACGAGCTCCGCCGCCGAAGCGGTTCAGAATGCCATCCATCACTCCGTTCAAGGGAGACTCTGACCCTGAGAGCCATTTGATCCTGTACAAGGCAGACGACGCCCTGATGTGCAAAGTGTTCGCAATGACTCTGCGAGGAGCAGCTCAAGACTGGTTCCACACTCTATCGCCCGCGTCGATAGGCAACTTCAAAGAGTTCGCCCTCATCTTCACAAAGGAGTACACCTCCTACAAGATGGTCAGAAAGCATGCAGACCACTTGTTCAACCTGCGCAAGAAACCAGACGAGTCTCTTCGAGACTACCTCAGACGGTTTAAGGCTGAGAGGGTGAACATCATAGGGTGCAATGACCAAGTTGCTTCCTCAGCTTTCAAGAAGGGCTTGCCAACTGAACACGAGCTATACCGTGAGCTGGCCATAACTCCGAGCCAAACCTTGGCAGAAGTCTTCATGACGGCAGAGCGCTACGCACTCTGGGACGATGACCGTATCGCCACGAAGAAAGCTAGCAAGCAAGCTGATCACCCAACAAGGCAGGCGAGCCAAACGAGCAACAAGTTCGAGTACAAAGCCCGAGACAAGCGCAAATCGCGACCCCAAGAGGGAGGCTCGGAAACAGGAACCTTCACTGAGTTCACTATCCCAATCCTCCAGATCCTGGCACAAGTGAAGGACAAGCCGTGGGTGAGAAGACCACCACCCATGAGGGGAGACCCCTCTAGGAGGGACACCAGTAAATACTGCGCATTCCATGGGGAGCACGGTCATTACACAAACAACTGCAATGCTTGTAAAAGGCACCTTGAGGAGCTGGTCAGAGACGGCCATTACACGGAATTCGTTGCAAAGAAGGCCATCCAGTAGATCGAGGATCGTGATGCGGCTGCCAAGGAACCTCCCCAAAAGGTCATACGGATCAACACCATTCTAGCTGACTCCCAGGAGTCCGGGCTGACCACCAAGGAGCGCAAGAGAAAGATCGTGCAGACGACTTATGTCTCCCAAGTCACAACGGGCATACCAGTCATTGCAGATACACCCATCATCGGCTTTCAGAAGAAGGACTTGGTCGGGCTTGATCTCCCGCATAATGACGCCCTAGTAATCGGCATCCAAATTGAACAAGCTGCAACTATCTGTTATCCAACAGATGGGATTGGAGCCCAAGATCAGCAAGCTTGCCAGATCGCTCACCGGCTTCAATGGGGCCACGTCAATCACTATTGGAACAATTGACCTTGACGTCCACTCACCCCCAATGGTCTGCTTGCAAACCTTCATGGTCATCGACGAGGTCTCTCCATACAACGGAATCTTGGGCCGACCTTGGATCAGTAAGATCGAAGCCATCACATCTGCTTTACACCAGAAGATCCGTTACCCCATCCCTGGGGGCGGGATCGGGCAGATCAACAATGACCAAGCTATGGCGAGGAGATGCACAGCGCAAGGGCTCAAGAAGAGCAAGCAGGTGCAGTTCACACTAGTAATGTAGTCTACTGACGTGGTAGGACACACTCCCAGCAGACAAGCAAGCCCGAACCGGAGGGGAGTTGCTACCTCAAAATAGCAATTAAGGAGCCAGGATCAAGGCGAGGGAATTCGCCCAGAAGACTCCCCTGAAAAGGGTTGGAAGCCTGAGGATGACTTTGAGTTAGTACCCCATGATCCTGGCCTGCCAGACAAAGAAGCGCAGATCGGCTCGCGCCAGAATCTAGACGAGAAGGATCGAGACGAGGGAATCCGCCCGGAAGGCTCCCTTGAAGAAGGTTGGAAGCCTGAGGAAGACGTTCAGTTAGTACCCCTCAATCCTGACCAGCCAGACAAAAAAGCGCGGATCGGCTTGCGCCTAAGCCTATTGGAGAAGGTGGAGCTGACCACCTTCCTCTAGAACAACAAAGACATGTTCGCATGGTCGCCATCTGACATGCCTGACATCGACCCGAAAATCATCTGCCACCGACTCCATGTCAACCCCGCCAGCAAACCCATGGTGCAGAAGAGACGCAACTTCGCTCCCGAGCGAGTAGCAATCATTGACGCCGAGATCGATAAGCTTCTAGCTGCCGGCTTTATTGAAGAGATCTCCTACCCAGAATGGCTGGCCAACGTTGTTCTGGTGGCGAAACAAGAAAAGGGCAAGTGGAGAGTTTGCGTCGATTACACCAACCTCAACAAGGCCTGCCCTAAAGACAACTTCTCACTGCCGAGAATCGACCATCTCGTGGATTCAACTTCCGGCAATCAGCTGCTCAGCTTTATGGACGCCTACTGTTCAGTTCATTTTTACACATGATTTTTCATGTTATTCACCCACTATTTTGAGTTAGTTCTTGACATTTTATAGCTTTTTACTTCCTTTTTGTGTTTTCTTAGATTTTACCTTGGTTGGAATGAAAATGAGCTAAAAGTGCATTATTGGTTGTAAATTCTGTTTTTGTTCATTTTCGTAGGTCAACTTCTTGGCCTGGGATCAACATGCTCTGGTGCTCGGATGAGGTCATGATCTTCATGAGACTTGTTCCAATGGATGTTAACTACAACATATCCAAATTTGAGCTCCATTGGACAAGTATTGCCTATCCATCCAATCCAACATGTTACCACAGCTCTGGAAATCCGGAATTGTCCAGCTTTTACCTCCTTTGTGTTATCTTGATTTTCTTGTTACCATAACTCTTGGTAACAAGAAGTTACCTTAGCTTTGAGATATTTTCTGAAGCAATTGGCATCTTATTGAGGACAAAACTTCATCATGGCAAGGGGACAATGGGCTAAGGCTTTATCAAAGGTGGTAGTTTAATATTAAAAGGTAAAAGCTGGAAAGGAGGAGAGAGGGAAGAGAAGTCAAAGGTGCAATCTGATTTGGGGGAAGCTTGAAACGGGAGAGAGGAGGATTCTATCATTCCAGACAACTAGAGAGCAGATTTTGGAGATTTGGAGCTAGGAGAAAGCCAAGGTGCAGCCAAGAAAAGTGGAGAAGAAGACTTCCACCATTGATGATCTTGAAGCTTTCATCATTTTCTGAAAATCTGTAAACTCTTTCTAATTTCATTTTGAGTTTGTATTTGAAATAAGTATGAGCAACTAAACTCCATAGCTAGGGCTTAGGTTGAAGCCCTAAACATGATTACCTTAATGTTTTGATACTTGAGTGTATGAATTTCTAGATATTGTTGATGAATTCCAATTCACCAAATTAATCTATCCTTGATGTCTGTTTTTCCTTAGTTGGCCATCTTTGAAAGCATGCTTCTTGAGATTGTTGGGATTATGTGTATCTTCATGTTATCCTAAGCAATAAATGGATGAAGTAAGAATCATCCATGTGAATTGGTTTCTTGAATACCTAATGTAAACACCATGCTATTAGGATTCTTGTGATGTTCATATTCTCTTTGAACTTAATGGGTTCTCCTTGTAATTGAATCGAAGTACGAACCATACCTAGGTTCGGTTATGGGGAGGGCACAAGTATTGTAGCACGAACCATGCACTTTACATACATTAGAGAGAATCAATGCGTCTTGAGCCACGAACCATGGTCTTGATTGCGAACATCTTCATCAACACGTTTAGAGTTCATCACTTGAGTATTTATGAACATAGGTAGAATTGTTTAGGGTGGATTCCGAAACCCTAGTGTTTGTTACATTTTAATTTCACAATTCGATAATTCATCTCTGCCTTTCTCATTTAAATTCAAAGTCCATTTACTTTCATGCAATAGAAATAGATCACTTGAAACAAATCAAAACCCCCCCCAATGTGTGTGTGAGTTGTGAGTTCGACACGTGGTGTGTCTTTGATACTGAATTTTATTTGTTTCCGTAATTGTTTTGGACTTTTGGTCCGCGTTGTGTTCTTGCATTTTCTGTTCTGAATCCAACCGTATAAAGAACGTGAATTTTCGACGTACGGTTGGAAAGTTATAGGCAAAACACTGGACAGAGGTCGAAACTGAAAAACAGAGAAACGAATCTGCCCAAAAACGACCGGTCGTTACTGTTCACGACCGGTCGCTCATCACACGTTTATTGAAATTTCGACTCTGCCGAAAAACGACCGGTCGTCACTGTTCACGCGACCGGTCGTCACTGTTCACTGTTCACGCACTGTTCACAGGTGATAAACAGGTGATAAAATGGCGATAGAAAATGCTGTTTGTGTTTTTCTTTAGTTTTCTTGTGTTGTTTCATTTCTTTTGCACTTCTTTACTTATTTTTAGTTTCCATTTTGCATTTGCGTATTTGTGGTGTGTCAATTAAGTGTTCTTTATGTACTCAAATTAGAACTTATAGGGAGCCGACAAGTTCTTCGTGGGATCGACCCCGTACTTGTATAATCTATACTTCAATAGACTCGTGCACTTGCGGGTATTTTTAATTGGTTGTTTGCACATTAATTTGTGTCCTCTTAGGAATGCAACACCTACTCAGGCTATAACCAAATCCTGATGCACGAGGATGACAAGGCGAAGACCTCTTTCATCATCGAGAGAGGGACCTACTGCTACAAGGTCATGCCCTTTTGGCTGAAGAATGCCTGAGCAACATACCAAAGGCTCGTGAATAAAATTTTCAAGGAGCAGATCGGCAAAACCATGGAAGTCTATGTGGACAACATGCTGGTCAAAGCTCCTAAGCGAGCAGACCACATCAAGAACCTCACTGAGGCATTCAGCCTGCTCCGCCAGTATCGCATGAAGTTGAATCCAAGTAAATGCACGTTCGGTGTATCGTTCGGCCGGTTCCTGGGATACCTAGTTACTCAACGAGGTATCGAGGCGCACCCATGCCAAATCAAGGCAATTCCTGAGATGAAGTCACCATCAACAACAAAAGATTCCTCTCGAGATCTACCGACAAGTGCAGACCATTCTTCAAAGCTTTGAAGAAAGGACAAAAATACAAATGGGACGAGGAGTGCGAAGAAGCTTTCCAGAATCTAAAGACTTACCTCACTTCACCTCCCCTGCTCTCAAAGCCAGTTCCTGGTGAAGACTTGTTCGTGTACCTGGCAGTGTCCAACTCGGCCGTCAGCTCAGCTCTCATTCGAGAAGAACTAGGGGCCCAACATCTGGTATTCTACACGTCAAAAGCCCTTCTAGATGCAGAGACTAGCTACCCGAAATTGGAGAAGCTCATTTTGGCCCTTGTAGTTTTTGTGAGAAAGCTGCGACCCTATTACCAAGCTCACTGAGTCATCATCATGACCGACTTTCCTTTAAGGTCAATCCTCCACAGCCCTGACGCGTCTCAACGACTCATGAAGTGGGCTATAGAGTTAAGCCAATACGACCTCCTTTACTAGCCGAAAACTGCAATAAAAGCCCAGGCTTTAGCAAACTTTGTCGCTGAATTCACGTCATCGACCGAAGAAGAGAAGTTGGACAGCAAAAAGAAGGAAAGTTCGAGAGCAGACAAGACCTCCGCTGAACCTGACCAACCCAAAGACATGTGGCAGTTGCTTTTAGACGGAGCGTCGAACCAAAAAGGAGCTGGAGCAGCCGTCGTCATCATCACCCCAGATGGAACCTTGTTAGAGCAAGCTATCACGCTTGGCTTCCCAGCCTCAAACAACGAGGCAGAATACGAGGCATTGCTCACTGGCTTCCGCTTGGCGAAGGAGCTGTCAATCAAGAAGCTGGCCATCTACTCAGATTCCCAACTGATCACAAATCAAGCCTCAGGAGAATACATGGCGAAGCACCCAAGGATGATATTGTACCTTGACAAAGTCCAGGAGCTGTTGAAGGCGTTTCCTACCTTCACCATCCAACAAGTGCCTCGAGCAGAGAATGCGCACGCAGATGCATTGGCAAGCTTAGGATCAGCGCTTGATACCCAGTTCAGACTCTCTATCCCGGTCGAGCACCTTGACCAGCCAAACCTGATGCAGATCGACGAGGATCCTAGCTGGCAAGACCCTTCATTGACTACCTAGTTAACGAAAACTTACCCAAGGACAAGTCCGAGGCCATCAAAATCAAACAGAAGGCTGCGAGATACTACTTGAAAGGCGACATGCTTGTTCGCAGATCATACTAAGGCCCTCATCTTACTTGCATCAAGTACCCACAGACGCTCGAGGTTCTCTGCAAAATACACGACAGCGAATGTGGAAATCACGTTGGGGGCAGATCACTTGCCTAGAAGGCTCTCAGCATAGGCTATTTTTAGCCTACCATGCGCCAAGACTCCACGGAGTATGCTCGAAGGTGTGATCGATGCCTACGATATAAGCCAATCCCTGGCTTGCTAACTGAGGAATACCATCTGCAGAACAGTCCATGGCCATTCATGCAGTGCGCCATTGACCTGGTGGGGCCTATGTCGACAGCACCTGCCAACAAGGAGATGATGATCGTCGCCACAGATTACTTCACCAAATAGATCGAGGCCGAGACCTTATCCTCTACTAAGGAAGCTGATGTCGAGCGGTTTATCTGGAAGAACATCATCTGCCGAGTCAGATGCCCGCAGTCGATAGTCACCGACAATGGTACACAGTTCGTGGGCAGGCAGATCACCGCATTTCTTGCGAAGTATGGCATCAAACAGCACCTGTCAACTCCCAGATACCCCCAAGGCAATGGCCAAGCAGAGGCATCCAACAAGCTCGTGCTGGATTGCCTGAAGAAAAGACTAGAAGGCGCAGAAGGAAAATGGGTCGACGAGCTGCCAGGAGTGCTATGGGCTTATCACACAACCAAAAGGAGATCAACCGGCGAGACACCATTTTCTCTAGCCTTCCATGAGCATTGAGGTGGGCAGTCTTGAACAAAACTGCAAGCAGATGAAAGTCAACCTTGATCTACTCGAAGAAGAAAGAGAAAAGGCCATTGTTCGAGTTGCAGCCTACCAGCAGCAGTTGACATCCTACTACAATAAGAAGGCCAAGATCAGACAGTTTCAACCTGGGGACCTTGTGCTCAGAAAGAGTTTCATCACAGCACCAAGGCAAGGGTCAAAGAAGATGAAGCCCAACTGGGAAGGCCCCTACGTGAAGGGAAAGAAATTCCAAGATAATGGAATGTACACCACCTTCGGAGATACTATCCATGAAGCCCTTCACTCACCAGCTGGGCTCTTAGCAGGCGACGGGCCTCCCTTACTGCCATTGAAGACAAACTGCTTTCGATGTTATCTATGTTGTTCATTTATTTTATTCAATAAAGCGATGTAGTCACACCGACATCAATACAAGAGCAAACTCAATGGAGCCCCTTTTTCGAGTGCTATGTCCCTGACATACGCTCGCAGGCGACAAGCCTTACCTCTATTGCAGACAAGCTACTTCTAAAGTACAAACTCAATGGAGCCCATTTTTCGAGCGTTATGTCCCCGACATATGCCCGCAAGCGACAAGCCTTACCTCCACTGAAGGCAAGCTACTTCTCAACTACAAACTTCATGGAGCCTTTTTCAAGTGCTATGTCCCCGACATACGTCCGCAGGCGACAAACCTTACCTCCACTGAAGGCAAGCTACTTCTCGAGTACAAACTTCATGGAGTCTTTTTCAAGCGCTATATCCCCGACATACACACACAGACGACAAGCCTTACCTCCATTGTAGGCAAGCTACTTCCTGAGTACAAACTCAATGGAGTCTCTTTCAAGCGCTATGTCTCCGGTGTAACATCCCGACCCAAAATAAAAGAAATAGAGAATTAATTAATTTCAAGAATTATGAATTTACAATTTTGCCCTCGGAGTAGGGGTAATTTGGTCATTTTAATTCGGAAGGATTTTGAGACGAGTCCGTAGACATGCGGTAGGCTCGAATCGGAGTTGTGACGAAAAAGTTATGATCTAAAAACCCTCAGTTGCATAATCGTAAATAAGTTGAAGTTTGAATTTTATTAAAAAGTCAGAAAAGCCTTCATTTCTCTCTCTCTCTCCCTTGCGCGCAGAAAAACCCCCCCTTGCTGTTACTGTTCATCCAAACGGTTTTTGCTTCGCCACCACCTCCACCGACCACCAAATCGCATGATATTAGTACCAAAATGTCAAGCTCACTTCCCTCTTCCTATCCCGACTAATCTCCGCCGCTGGAATCATCGGAGATGGCCGGGAAACGCAAAAATCCGACCGTTTTCGACCCAGTTTTAATAGATTTTTCGCCGGTGGTTTCTCCCTCCTCCAGCCACCAAACCGGTCAATTAAGGTATGCTTTTTCACCTATTTTTCATGCTCTAGCTGATGGTTGGGTAGGAATTGAGAAATTTCTGCGTTATGGTAGTTAATTAAGCGATTGAAAAATCTGCCAGTTTCGACCTCCGTTTTCAGCCACTTCCGGCCACTTTTTGGGGTATGTCCAAGAACAAAAGTGGTTCCAAATTAGGGGTTTTACCTAGGGTAGGAAGCTTGGCTGGCGGTTTGGAGTTTTTCCGATCGTCGGAAATTTCTTTGGACACCCACGCGCTGCCGGCCCGTGGGGTGGCGCGTGGGCCACGTGTTGGCCTGTGATTGTGTCCTAAAATGATCTCCTGGTTCTCACGGGCGCGTAGGTACTTTCGGATTCCAATTTGGATAACGTTTGAACCCCGAACGGATTTTACATATTGTGTAATTTCCGGGTTCGATAGGTTTGGACCGTTGGATGGCTTCCAAAGTTATATTTGTTGATCTAGGCATTCCTAGGATCGTGTAGGATTTCACGGATTGTGAATCGGAGCCCCGGATATTCCGTTTCAATAACTTATAGTTGTGTTTTTCAATAACCGTCCGATCGTGCGATCGTGAGCGATCCGACCATCTGATATGGACCAAACTTTCAAGACGGGTATCCTAGACCTTGTGGAACCTATAGGAACTTTCGGATCGTAAAACGGAGGTCGTGGGTCCTGCGGGCCCGGTTGACCAAGATTGAGCTGTTTGACCCTCAGTTGACCGTGAGTCTTCCGAGGTAGTTTCACTCTTCGAGGAGTACTAGAACGACCCTTTTGGACGAGTCTTCACCGTCATTTGATTATGTGGGTCTATGAGTTTATTTTTATGGTTTTGTGATGGAAATCTTATGCTTTTGAATTTAATGGTTTATTTAAATTCCGTTTATATTTAATAGTTGAATTCTTTATTTTTGTAAAGTATTTGTGATATATGTTGGTTTGACATACTCGAGTATCTTGAGTAATTTATATAATATTTGTGGATTTTGTCTGGGGTACTTAGAATGTTAATTTGAGTGTTATTATCACTACCTTAGGTACCTCCCCGACTATGGGTTTTATGTTTGAGAGGTTATTTTGCCCAGGCCCGTCGGAGTTTGTCCAAGCCCTTCGGATTATTTATTTTGCCCAGGCCCGTCGGAGTTTGTCCAGGCCCTTCGAATTATTTATTTTGCCCAAGCCCGTCAGAGTTTGTCCAGGCCCTTCAGATGTCTTCTTAATACGATGCCTTGGGAAAAATTGGATTAAGGAAGGGAATATTACTTTATAATATTTATATAAGGATTACGAACTCCACCATCATACGTACCTCCCCCATTGGATGATGATACTTGGAAACAGTGGTTATGGACACTGGGATACATGGAAATGGATATGGATTTGATATGGTCTGGATATGACGGAACCCGGGGCATCCTTGACGGGATGTTGCTGTAGAACCTTCATTGGGTAGTCTGCGCGCGTAGGACGGTTTCTAGGCGTACGGGTCTTGATTCTTTGTCCGTACGTGCTGGGTTAGAGTATCGGTCCCCCAGTTCGACGACTCATCCCTAGCCACATGGACGTTTGAGGCCGGATAATTGTGAGCTAGTCAACAATCCCCTGTTGGATTGTTTCCCCCAGTACATGATGTACATCATCATATGTACCTCCCCTTGGACATTGATATATGGAAATTGTGGATATGGTCTGGATATGATAGAATCCGGGGCATCCTTGACGGGATGTTGCCGTAGACCCTTGATTGGGTAGTCTGCGCGCGTAGGACGGTTTCCAGGCGTACGGGTCTTGATTCTTTGTCCGTATGTGCTGGGTTAGAGTATCAGTCCCCCAGTTGGACGACTCATCCCTAGCCACATGGACGTTTGAGGCCGGATAATTGTGAGCTAGTCAACAATCCCATGTTGGATTGTTTCCCCTAGTACATGATGTGCATCATCATATGTACCTCCCCTTGGACATGATATATGGAAATTGTGGATATGGTCTGGATATGACAGAACCCGGGGCATCCTTGACGGGATGTTGCCGTAGACCCTTGATTGGGTAGTCTGCGCCCGTAGGACGGTTTCCAGGCGTACGAGTCTTGATTCTTCGTACGTACGTGCTGGGTTAGAGTATCAGTCCCCCAGTTGGACGACTCATCCCTAGCCACATGGACGTTTGAGGCCGGATAATTGTGAGCTAGTCAACAATCCCCTATTGGATTGTTTCCCCCAGTACATGATGTGCATCATCATATGTACCTCCCCTTGGACATTGATATATTGAAATTGTGGATATGGTCTAGATATGACGGAACCCGAGGCATCCTTGACGGGATTTTGCCGTAGACCCTTGATTGGATAGTCTGCGCGCGTAGGACGGTTTCCAGGCGTACGGGTCTTGATTCTTCGTCCGTACGTGCTGGGTTAGAGTATCAGTCCCCCAGTTGGACGACTCATCCCTAGCCACATGGACGTTTGAGGCCGGATAATTGTGAGCTAGTCAACAATCCCCTGTTGGATTGTTTCACCTGGTACATGATGATGGTGAGAGGTGGGTGAAATTATATTACATATACGTATATGTGGTTTTGATTCTGGTTTGAGATTTGTGAGGTGTACATGTATAAATTTTTAAGCCCTGGATTGGGAAGTATTGTTCAGCAACATACGCCTTGGATAGGGTATGGTTGCGTGGAAAGAATTGATAAATGGAAGAAATTGATAATGAGTTCAATGTACATACGCCTTGGATAGGGTATGGTTACGGGGTTGAACTGTTATAAAGAAAGAGATTGGGAATGTGTTTATTTTGTTTCATCGGAATTGGAGTTGTGATAAATATGAAATGTATTGTTGGTTCTGCGTTAAATAATTGTTTATTATCGGAGTTGTGACCGTTGATATGAGAACTACGTGTGGCTTGATCCCTTGTCCAAGGGTACGTAGGCAGCCTAGGGTCCCACCTAGGTGCAGCCGCAAATTATATTATGTTTTAAAGGTTTGATCGATTCTGAATGTGTGATCGGATTTTTGATGTGGTTAATGGATTTGAATCCGGTTTAATGATTTTGGGGGTAATCGTATAATTGTTTGAGATCATAAATGGTATGGTTTATGTATTGTTTGAATTAGGAGCATTGTTGGTTTTGTTTCGAATTATCCGAAGGCCGGAGGCCTATTATGTGTTTGCATGTTGATAACTTGTGCATGCTGCCAGTTGGGATTAAATTGTGAATTTTTAACAGGTTGAAATTTGGGGAAAGTCCAATTTTCAGGGGAGACTCTGCCGAAATTTCGGCAGAAAGTCTCGGTTCTTAGTAAGTGGGCCCGGCATCGGTGTGATGTCGGAAATTCCACAGGATTCGTCCCGGGTTTCGAGAAATTTCGGGGCGGGTCCTGTCATCCGAACATACACTTACAAGATACAATGAGAATTGAAGTTTGAAAGAAAACTGAAAATTCCATAAGCAAAGCGGCCAACCGGCCAAGTTCAACAAGAAATAAGGTGGTCAACTAAAGGCCACTTATTGGAAGAAAATTACAAGGTTCAAAAGTAGCAAAAATGAACTACATCTACGAGGGGACTTTGGCAGATGACACACAAGGGTTGAGGTACGTCTAAAATTACTACCAAATCTCTGTAGAAATTATTTCTCACAAACCCTAGCCGCCACTCTCTCTCTCCCTTTTACACAAGGCTCCGGCCACCACTCACGGCTCCAGCCACCCGGTTTTCCCCACACATACATATTCTCGTATCCTATTTTAGCTATCGTTTCTCTATAGATTGACTTAGGCATCGGAGGGCCTTTGGCTAACACCCACTGGGTGTGGTCCTCTTATTGCTATTCATTTTGCAGGGAGAAAGAGAAGCGGAGAAGACGAAGGAATCTTCCAACCGAATATTCCCATGGGATGAAATTTGCTCCCACAAATGGGTGCTTTCATTGAGAGCACAAGACATACTCAAAGCGTGCTCCAAACTTGTTTTTCATACTTTGCTCCCATCAACCATGGTTGATACAATACACACCCTCCATCTCATGACACCATGGTGAAGAACTTGCTGCTGCCGCAAGGGATTGCAGCAGATTCCGCCTCACAGCCACTTCCCGTGGTGGCCAGCACCTTGCATCCTCCAGCTGCAGCGGCTAGAGCCATTCAACAACACCTTGCCGCCACGCAGCAGTGCACAGCCGCTGCCAGAATGCAGCAGCAGCGCAGGACAGCTGCTGGAACGCAGCAGCAGGGCACAACCACTGCCGGAACGAAGCAGCAGCGCATAGCCACTGCCGGAACGCAGCAGCAGCTCACAGCCGCTGCCGGAACGCAGCAGCACCACACCACCACCACTGCTGGAACGCAGCAGCAGCATGCAGCCGCTGCTGGAACCGCAGCACTACATGGTCTCATGGCCTCCTCCTCCACCTTGCAGCCACAAGCGTTGGCTGCCGGAGTTGCAGCGGAACCGCACGATCTCGTGGCTTCCACCGCCATGCAACCACCAGGACAATGTGTCGCCGCTACCATAATTGGAATTGTGGGACTTGGATTTGTTGGTTTTCAGTGACATCCAGTCTCGTTGAATTGGCGGCTACTGTTGAACACAGCTCCTCCTCACGCCAACAATGGCGTCCAAACAGAGATAAACTCTCTCTCTCAGTCATTATTTGACATTTTCCAATAATTATATTAATATTTAATATAATTATTAAATATTTTCTGATTTTATAGTATTAACGTTTAATGTTTTATTTTGAATTAATACACTTTCCGAATAAGTATTGGTATTTAATATTTATTTTGAATTAGTGTTTATTCTTAATAAATATTAACAATTAATATTTTATTCAGAATTATTACACATGCCTTATTTAGTAATTCTATTATTTTATTAAGGCACAAATGATATTATAGTTGGCATATAATCATGCTCTTATCATGCCTGCTTATTACATTTATCATTAATGATCAGGAAAATACCAAGTGAGTTGGTGGCTAACCTACGAGTCCTTGGTCCACCCGATCAACGATTCTCCGGTCAACCTGATCCACGATCTGTCAGTCAGCCCGATGCATGGTCCTTTAAGCGAGGCCCGCAACCTCCTATCACGGCTACCTCAACGCCACCACAGTCGCCCAAGGCCCCTTGGCCGGATCTAGCCACCCTCATGGCACCACCGCCGAGCATGATGGAACCTCCCATTAAGGTGGGCTCGTCACCACCGCTGACGTAGGCCTAATCTTGGAGCAACGTCAAGCGTTCCCTCTGTTGCCTCCACGCTCGACGCACGCTCCCGTGTACACCTCCCATGAAACCCTAGCCCGTATGCAATTGGGCTCCACACACTTCTCTCCTCCTGATCCACGAAGTCAAGCAGACTTTAATCTGAGAGTTGACCAGCTAGCTCAGAGAATGGATGACCAAAGCAACTAGATGAGGCAGCTCATCAACCAAATAAATTTGGCTCAAAACCTTGACCTTGGACCACTGGGCGAAGAGAGAAGGATGGACGACTGTGCCGACAGGCAGCTCGACGGGTGCCGAGCAAGTCAAGCAGGAATGAGCAGACAAGGAGAGGGACAACAACGTGATCAGCTCGCCAACATGTCACAAGCATTCGCAAGCCACACTCAGAGCAACGTGCGAGAAAGGTTGGACCCACGACTTGACATCCACGCCCGCCTGGGCCCGCAAAGGAATGTTCTTCAAAGGCTAGGCTCCCAAGGAGGTCAACCTGACAACCTTCACGATGAGGATCGCGAGGAAGGGCGCTCCGCTGCTCACTCTCGAAGAGTCAATTCTCGTCGACAAGCTACGGAAAATCACTCGCAAGCGCAGTCCACCAACACGCCGCCTAGGCAACGTAGCCGAGAAGCTCGAACCTTGCGAATCAACGAGGAGGTCAATCAGCGTTGCCCAAATCACGAAGGTCTGCCAACGTGTCCAACCAGCAATGCGTGCAGAAGATGTTAAGAAGCTTGTGAATGACCAACTTCGAGACTTGAAAATCGGCGGGAACTTCGAAGATGCCCTACGCAAGGAGATGGACCAAGCGAACTCTACGCCTTTTACCGTCAAAATTGAGCAGGCTGCTCCCTGGAAGACAATCTCGTGATCGGCTTCCAAAAGAAAGATCTACTTGGCCTCGATATGCCACACAACGACGCCCTTGTCATCAGCATTCAGATCGCTCAGGCCACGGTCGAACGAATCCATGCAGACGAGGGCAGCACAGCCAATATCCTGCAACTTGCAGTCATCCATCAGATGGGCTTGGAGACAAAGATCAACAAATCAGTCAGGTCGCTGACTGGCTTCAATGGCGCAACGATGGTTACCGTGGGCACGATAGATCTTGACGTCTACTCCCCACCTGTAATCAGCCCGCAAACATTCATGGTCATTGATGAAGTCTCACCCTACAATGGCGTACTAGGAAGACCATGGATTGGCAAGATCAACGCTGCCACCTCTGCTCCGTATCAAAAATCTTGCCGAGGCATTCAGCCTACTCCGAAAATACAACATGAAGTTGAACCCGAGCAAATGCACATTTGGAGTCTCGTCTGGCCGATTCCTAGGTTACTTAGTCACTCAAAGAGGAATTGAGGCACAAATCAAGGCTATATTCAACATGAAGTCACCTACCACAACAAAGGAGATACAAAGTCTAACGGGTAGAGCAGCATCTCTCAACCGATTCCTCTCGAGATCTACTGACAAGTGCAGGCCATTCTTCAAAGCCTTGAAGAAAGGACACAAGGACAAGTGGGATGACGAGTGCAAAGTAGCTTTTCAAAACTTGAAAACCTACCTCACTTCACCTCCCCTACTCTCAAAACCGATACCTGGCGAAGACTTGTACATTTACCTAACGGTGTCTGACTCAGCTGTCAGCTTAGCTCTCATCCGAGAAGAGCTAGGGGCACAACATCCGGTATTCTACACTTCAAAAGCTCTTCTCGGCGCAGAGACTCGCTATCTGAAAATGGAGAAGCTCATTTTTTCGCTTGCATGGAATTCATCGTAAGGGGGGCCGTCCAGCAAATCAAGGATCGTGATGTAACTGCTAACGAGCCTCCACGAAAAAAGTCATACGGATCAGCGCGATCCTAGCCAACTCTAAGAGCCCGAGCTGACCACCGGAGAGCAGCAGAGAAGGATCAAGCAAGCGACTTTTGTCTCCCAAGCTGTCACCAGCTACCTAGTCATGGAAAATGATCCTGGCATCATCTTTTAAAAGAAGGAAATTCCAAGACAATGGAATGCCCATCATCTCCGAAGGTACTATCCACAAAGCTCCTCGCCTATCAGCTCGGCACCAAGCAGGCGGCCAAGCCTCCCTCACCTCCATTGAAGACAAGTTACTTTTGATGTTACCCTTGCAACTCATCTCTTTTGTTCAATAAAGAAATGAAGTCACGCATACATCAATACAAGTTCAAGCTTTTCTCTCAAATGGAATGTTCACAAATGCAATCGACACGTCTCCGGAAGTAGGCCAAACAGGCCACACTGATCGACACGTCTCTGGACGTAGGCCAAACGGGCCACTCTCATCGACACGTCTCCGGACGTAGGCCAAACGGGCCACACTCATATACACGTCTCCGGACGTAGGCCAAACGGGGCACTCTCATCGACACGTCTCCGGACGTAACACTCATCGACACGTCTCTAGGTGTAGGCCGAACGGGCTACACTCATCGACACGTCTCCGGGCGTAGGCCGAACGGGCCACACTCATCGACACGTCTCTGGACGTAGGCCGAACGGGCCACTCTCATCGACACGTCTCTGGGCGTAGGCCAAACAGGCCACTCATCGACACGTCTCCGGACGTAGGCCAAATGGGCCACACTCATCGACACGTTTCCGGACGTAGGCCAAACGGGCCACACTCATCGACACATCTCCGGATGTAGGACAAGCATGTCACAACCTAAGGAAAAACATCCTACGGGATATGCAGAACATGCCCGGAGTCCCTCAAGGGGGACCCTGGCACTTATCAAGTTTCCTAAAGGAAAACATCTTACGGGATGCGCAGAACACGTCCGGAGTCCCTCAAGGGGGACCCTAGCCCTCGCCAATTTCCTAAGGGAAAACATCTTACAGGATGCACAGAACACGCCCGGAGTCCCTTAAGGGGGACCCTGGCCCTCGCTAATTTCCAAAGGAAAAACATCCTACGGGATATGCAGACCACGCTCGGAGTCCCTTAAGGAGGACCCTGGCAATCATAAATCTCCAAAAGACAATGCGCAATCAAAATACAGGCTGATTACTCAAGCAGTCCACAAGTCAATATGCTAATTGAAGTTGAAAAATTAACTGAAATTTCCATAGCAAGCTGACCAACTGGCCAAGTTCAACAGAAGGAAGATGGTCGAATAAGACCAATTATTCTAAACAAGAAAGCAGACTACAAGGTGAAAGGAAATAAAGGAGTCTTCATTTACTCTGAGACGCGAGCAGGAGATCCCTGATCTATAGCCTCTTCGGCATCCACTTGATCAGCCACGTTCTCAGCAACTCCACCTGCTTGATCCGTGACGTTTGCCACTAACTCATCTCCTGCATCCTCCTCTGCTTCATCCTCTTCAGCTACCGCCTCTTCTGCTGCCTGCTCTTCAGCTCCTACCATGTTCACAGCATTAACCTGCTCACTTTGCACATGGAGCAACAGAGCATCTCAATGTCTCCATCTCTAATGCAGACTTGTTATAGGCGCCAAACCTAGCAAGAAGCTTGTCATAACCAAATGAGACGTCAGCATTCTTGCGCTCAAGACGGAAGTAGGCATCTTTTCGACTAACCAAGTCACCAGCAGAAGAGGGGGCAACAGCAGACGAGTTTCAGATAGTTTCAGCAGGAAAAACTAATCCTTTTTTTAAGCAAATAGAGTGTCACTTCCCTTTGTTTTTCCAAGGAAAGACTCGAGAGGTTGCCAAGTTCGCCGGCCTGGCGGATGTGGTTAACCAATTCAGCACAAGTGGACGGGCTTAACAGAAAGTTCGTCTTGAGCAGATCAGACACGCATGCACCTCCTGTGGGGTTAGGTTTGTCAACCTTGGGACCAACAGCTGACGTTGCAAAAGAACCCTTCTCCCGGGCAGATGACTCTCTCATCTTCTTAGCCTTTGCCAACCTCGCCACCAAAGAAGTCCGTGAGGCAGAATCAACTCCACGCTTGACTGCCCGTGTCTCAACAACCGAGCCATGAGCAGACCTCCCGCTTCGATCTCCATCCTTTGACTGGTGCAGACGACTCGAACTACGAAGAGGAATATCTGCATCTCTTTTACGCTCGGCAGAACGGGATCGGGCACGAACTACCTCACGAAGCAGATCATGATTTTCAAGCTTGTCAGTAGGAGGCTAGCGAAGTCGCAACTTCATTTCTAGAAGACTTGACGTCAACCTTCCTTTGGGCAGATCATCAGAATCTAGACCATTATGCTTCCATCTCTCAACATCCTGGGCAGGGGGCAGACCACCAACTTCCTCCCGATACTTGCTAGGCCCGCAACGCATGAGGCCAAGCATGCTTCAGCCCAGACCTGCAACGATAGGCAATAGCTGGTCCACCTGCGTGCACCTGCTCTACCACGGCTGCCACCCACTACCAGCCGTCGCCTATCACGACAACAACTAGCCGGACTTCCCCCAGCTAGCCTTTGCAACAAAAAAGAAGAAAAAGAAATATACGTGCTCGACTTACCTTTGGATGCACGGCGACTCCACTCTTCGATAAGCAGTACAAATTCTCCAAGATCTCTCTCAAGCTAGAAAGTAGAGAAGTTAAGTTTGCGATTTGAAGAAGAGTGAAGAGAAGCCCTACATTTACACAGGTTGGGCATCCTAGGTCAAGAAGGAATCGCAAGCCCATTCCTACTGGGAACCCAACTCCAAGAACAGTCCAAAGCTCACTCAAATTGGGAACCCAATCTGCAAAAGGAGTCCAACTCACCGAAGGAAGCCCAATTACAGCTGGACAGCCCAACAGATGATTTACATCTCCTACATGCCACCACGCGCCATGCAGAAGCTGGGGGGCATTTGTGGGAACCGAATTAATTCATAACCCTAGGTCAAATAATTCCTTCTATTTGGGGATAATTTGACCTAATTGGGAATTATTCAATTTAATTGGGGATTACCCAATTAAATAGAATGTTACCTAATTAGGTTGAGGATTGATTTGATTCCTACGAATATTCTCAATTAAAGGAGGAGTTACCTAATTAAATTAGGTATTGATCTGATTACCACAATTGGGGATTTGATTTATATTCCTAATAAATCAAATCCCTAATTAGTCAAATCTTGCCAAATTTGGGAGGAATAATTCCCTTCCATCTACGGAATTATTCCTCTGAAACCCTAGCTCCCGAGACCTCTATAAAAGGATGGCCACACACAAGGGTGGAGGTACGTCTAAAATTACTACCAAATCTTTGCATAAATTATTTCTCACAAACCCTAGCCGCCACTCTCTCTCTCCCTTTTACACAAGGCTCCGGCCACCATTCACTGCTCCAGCCACCCAGTTTTCACCACACATACATATTCCCGTACCCTATTTTAGCTATCGTTTCTCTATAGATTGACTTAGGCATCGGAGGGCCTTTGGCCAACACCCCCTGGGTGTGGTCCTCTTATTGCTATTCATTTTGCAGGGAGAAAGAGAAGCGGAGAAGACGAAGGAATCTTCCAACCGAATATTCCCATGGGAGGAAATTTGCTCCCACAACCATCATCATCTTCGAGAGGGCAGCATGGAGAACACCATTTCGGCAATCCAAGTATCCCAACTTGTACGCGTTAGCAGCAATCTCATGCTTGGATGCCTCCGTGGCTTCCACATGGGTATCAAACTTGGCCAGCAGCTTGTCACGATCCTGGGCCAGAGTAGCATGCTTACGTTCGAGGCGAAAGTAGGCTTCCTTGCATTCGAGCAGAGTAGCCATAAGAGACTCGAGCTCACCATCCTTTTGGCCAATAGAACTTTGAAGCGCAGACATACTTTCCTTCATCTCGGAAATCCTCGCATCATGGCGAATCCGCTCATTTGAGAGCTTGTCAGCCAAATCAGCATTCTTCTTCACCAGCTCGTCAAGTAGGGCAGAAGAGGGGGCAACAGCACATGAGTTCCGCATGGCCCCAACACTAAAAATCATCCCCTTTTCAAGATGATACATGGTAGCTTCTTCTTTCTTATTCAAGGGAAGGCTCGAGAAAGCGCCAAGGTCACCAGCTCATTACACGTGGTCAACCAGCTTCACACAAGCATACGAACTTGACAGGAAGCCCGCTTTAAGCAGATCAGACACGGACTCACCCCCGGCAAAGCTATCACCAATTCCCGGACCGGCAGTTCGCGCAATTGAAGGACTCTTTGCTCGAGCAGACGACCTTTTAGCTCTCTTGGCTGCAACTTGCAACATGGAGTCAGCTCCGCGCTTGACTGTTCGAGTCATGGTTGCTAGGCAGAGGTACAGTCCTCTCAGTTTGATCTCCGGATCAGTGCAGACGCCCTAAACCTTGCTTCTTAGCGGCCTCCTTACGAGGCAAATCACGAGTTTTAGGCAGTACGGGCGGAGACTTGAGCAGAATATCTCGGACCTCTTGCATGCCATCGACCTTTTTGATGTTCATGCTGACAAGTTTTTTGGTCCCGGCATACGAGGCATGAGCAACCCCCATATGAACCTTCTCAGTAGGCGAGACCCCTCTTGAGGAAGACTTGCTCGTGGCAGAAGGAGGTCTCGGCTGCTTTTGCTGTGGAGACGTATCCCTTGCTCGTGAGACTGCGGCTTCATCGCGAGTAGATCTGCTGCTAGCCTTCCTCTCTCAAGGAACTCGGTCAAGACTCCTCCTGCTCGACTGGCAGGTCACTTAGGTCCGAGCCATGCAGCTTCCATCTTTCAACATCCTCAACAGGGGGCAGGCCACCGACCTCCTTTCGATGTTTGCTCAGTAACCAACGCCATTCACGAAACTGGGCAGGGATGTTCAGAGCTTGCTGAAACTTGGTCATGTTCGGGTCGAGAATGAGCTTCCTGCAGATGGCACTCCCTGCAAGTAGAGGACGAAAATCAGTCAGACACACAACAAAGAATTCCAGGGTAATTATAGTAGATCAAAGGGATGCAACTTACCATCACAGTAGGTGATAGGGACGAGCGGACCGTCGCCAACCTCCCCTTCCCATCTGCCGCTAACTTCCAGCATGTCCTTGCTCTACACATGATCGCCCTGACTAAAACTGTCAAACAACCTCGGCTTGCACGCGCGAACTTGGGCATACTTCTCAAAGCGTCTCACCTCGAAGAAGTAGAAGAATTCCCGAACAGTCAGACCTAGCTTGAAAAAGCGACTCAAATTCTCAAAGCAGATGATCACCCGATAAACGTTCAGAGTACACTGGCTCGGGGCACACTCCATGGCGCAGAGCACATCCCTGAAAAATTTTGACAGCGGAAATGTGAAGCCCAGCGAGAAATAGAAGGGACGGAACGTGATAATCCTGGCTCCTGGATTTTTCAGATCCACATGAGGTACACTGTCAGACGAGGGCTCCGCCAACTTGACATGCACGTCCTTGGGAATGGCGGAATCGAAAAGTGCACGCCATGTTTTGAACTGGGCCTCGATGGTGACGCGGTGCAAATTTTCCACGAACTTCTCTTTGGGCACTTGGGAACCACCCCACAGGTACAAAGGCACTTGCGAGCTTGGTGATCGGCTTCTTCCTTCAGAAGACATGGTCGTTGAGCAGCTGCAAAAATAACGAAGAAAATCGCAAGTTAAAATTCATAGTTCGCGACTCAACAAAAACAAAAAAAAAAGAGGAAAAGAAAAAAAAACAGCAGCAACAAAAAAGAAAAAAAGAAAAAAAAAGGGGGTCTAGCTAGTGGCATCCCATTCGGCAGAGAAGCCCAGCGCCTGCCAGCTCGAAGCCCACTTGGCGCTGCAGAGCAAGCGGCCCAGAGTCGTCGCGGCCCAGCTCGTGCCTCCAGCCCAGGCCTGCTCCGCTTCCTCCAGCCTCCAGCCCACGATGCGCTCAGCTGTTCGCGTGGCCCAGCAGTGACGTCTAACGTGCATGGCCCATTCCTTCGCACTCTAGCTCAAGCCCAAGTCGTAGCCCCAGTCTGATGCAAGGCCAGCCCTTGCGCGCCTGTTCTAGCCAAGCCCGTCCATGCGCACCAAGCCCACCAACTGCAGGACCAGCCTGGCTCCAATAGCAAGCACACTTCCAATTGGACCCAAGCTTGCGCCAGCAACTCTTGCTGCCATCTTGGCTCACCAACACGCACCAGGCTCGCATGCCTCCCTTGGCAGACTTTTCCTTGCTGACAAAGCTCACCACGCTGGATCCCCAACTAAGAAAACAAAAAAAACAAAAAAAACAAAAAAAAAAAAAAAAAAAAAAAAATATATATATATATATATATATATATATATATTTCAGTTCGAGCCAATTTACCTAGACATGCACTCTCTCCTCCTTGACAAGCAAGCTGGAACGATTCTCTCACCAACAAAACTGGAGGATCATATTGTGATTTGAAGAATAATTTGGAGGAACTCTATATTTATAAGGATCACAATTCCTTGACCTACAAGGAATCTCAAGCTCTTTCCAATTGGGTGTTCAGAAAATCAGCAAGTCAAATACCTCTTCAACTCAGGAGCCCAAATCCAAGAAGGAAGCCCAGCTACAGCTGGACAGCCCAACAGATAATTCACACCTCCTACATGCCACCACGCGCCATGCAGAATAATTCCTTCCATTTGGGGATTATTTGACCTAATTGGGAGTTACTCAATTTAATTGGGAGTTACCTAATTAAAATTGGGATTGATTTGATTCCTACCCCAATTAGGGATTTGATTTAAATCAAATAAATCAAATCCCTAACTAATCAAATCTCGCCTAATCGGGGAGGAATAATTCCTTTCCATCTACAGAATTATTCCTCTGAAACCCTAGCCTCCGAGGCCCTTATAAATACTTGGCTACACACAAGGGTTCAGGTACGTCTAAATTCCTACTGAAACTCTGCAGAAATTCTCTCTCACAAACCCTAGCCACCATATTCTTTCTCTCTCTCACACAAGGCTCCGGCCACCACACACGGCTCCGGCCACCCTGTTTTTCTTGAAACACCCAACCTAACTTAGGCATCGGAGGGCCTTTGGCCAACACCGCCCGGGTGTGGTCCTTTTACTCCAATCTATTTTGCAGGGAGAAGGTGACGGTGACGAAGGAAGAGGAATCTCAATCGAATATTCTCGTGGGAAGAAATTTGCTCCCACAGTTCTCTCAAGCTATACAGTATCCCTTTGTACCGGGCCAAATGCAAAAGTTTCATAACACCACCAGTTCTTGTTTGTAAAGCAGCATTAATTGAGACACCAACATATGCAGTACAGTTAGTCCAAAACAAATAGTAACCATGAAATTCAAGCATAGCATATCTCCTAGAAAATACTAAGAAGTCCAATTTGGTAATTTGTGTTAGCTAGTGAGCGCCAAGAGAAGTAAATGTCTCAGGGCTGCCCCAATTGGAAAAGAGGTAGGGAATAATGTTTCAACATATGAATACGTTTCGTCATTTGCATGTGCAATGTCCTATGTGAGTAGGAAGACAAAGCCATGTGATCCCTTGATTTCTCACAAGCCATTGTCCCTCATTGTTGCCCACCTCATGCCTCTGCGCCACTCATTTCATGTAACAGATGAATTTTCTCATCCCATTTCATATATATACACAAATGACCAAGTTCACAAGCATCAAGTATCTCCTTGCCAAGCATCAAAACTCTCTCTGTTTCCTAACTCCTTTGAATTCTTTTTCTTCTTCCAACTCCAATTTAAAAACAATGGGGTTCCAGTTTCCAGGAATTTTCAACGCCAAGAAAAGTCTAAACCATTCAGCTTCTTCAAAGACCTTAGAGATCCCAAAAGGCCATTTTGCAGTGTATGTTGGGAAGAACCAGAAGAAGAGATTTGTAATTCCAGTATCATACTTGAATGAGCCTTTATTCCTGGATTTGCTTAATCAAGCTGAAGAAGAATTTGGATACGATCATCCCATGGGTGGTATCACAATACCATGCAGTGAAGACAGCTTTGTTCATCTCACTTCCCGCTTAAGTGTATGAGTGAACACTAAGGAAGGTAATCTGGGATCCAACTTCATATAAAAAGCATTCTCTTTTTCGAATGTCAAGATTATGACGAGGCTATGATGGATCATACTCGCTTCTTCTGTTGTTGTGAATCTGGGACAACGTCTGCAACTGTCAAGCTGCATGAGCTGAGCACAAAGATACAAAATTTGTGAAGCAGTCGAAAGACGATAGATATCATGAACTCTCTAAGACCAACAGGCCCGAGACGATGACTTCAATTTTGAACTAAAAAACAGTCCAATTTTGTCTTTGTACCCCCATGTAAATTTTTTTATCTCTCCAGGAAAAATGGGAGTATATAAGACATTTTGCTTCTCCATTCATTAATTCTTGCAGCAGATTTTGCACTATAGGGTTACTATAGTTTGTATCCATTAATTTGCCACATATATACAAATGATGTCTTCAAATAGAGCACATTTTGACATGCCAGTCTCCCAAATTAATGATTCCTGCAGGTAGTGTTATGATATAGGTCAAGAAAAAAAGTGGGAAGTTGTCATTAGTCATCATAACTTACACCTCTCTCAACCAGCTGTAACATTACTTCAGATTTTACCAAACCTAGCAAAGAAACTATTTGATTTTTATGAACTTTGGGAGTGATCGGTTCATAATTGTATATCATTTTGTACCCTTCTAGCTTATGATTTGGTTATGTTTTTGAGTTAAACTTGTGCTTTTAATCCTTTTTGTGTTTATCTTTCAGTTCATTGAGCTTTAGGTAATAATGATGGCTTTAGAGAGCATAATTCATGCAATTCAAGCATGTTAAGGCCTAATTTGGATGAATGGATGAAGAGCTTAAAGACAAACTCATTTTGGCTACAGCCCCCTGCCAGTCCAGTTCCGTAGGTCATATTGCAAGTTTTGTTTCAACAACCTTCATAGCTCTAATGAGGCCACATTCTTCATGAAAGTTGTTCCAATTGGTGTGTACTATAACATATCCAAAATTCAGACCCATTGGATAAATCTGAAGTCCGTTACCTAGCAAACACAGAACCATGCTCAGGATGGATCTTATCAGCGCGGAAAATGAGTTAGCAATTTGTTTTGGCCTTAACTTCCTCCTCCGACCTTGGATTGGCCCAAATAACATATGGCTGGAAAGAAGACATTCTGAACTTCAATTTCGAGTGCTTAAAGTCCTAATTTGATTAAGAGAAGCCCAAGTTGTAAGCCCTTGAAGTTGCTGGTCATGCTGACCTCAGCATGTGCTGGTTGGATGCTTGGTCATGGTGAGCTAGGTATGAGCTATCATTTCTGGTTGGAAGCTTGGTCATGGTGACATGAAGATGAGCTAGGGCTGCTGGTGGGATCTATTGGTGAAGTGCATCAACCAATTCAAGATTTTCTAATACAAGTGCATCACCCAATTTAGATTTTCTAATACAAGTGCATCAACCATTTCAGATTTTATAAAACAAGTGTTGTATGCATTAGCCATATTGAATTCAGATTTTCACTTCCCCTAGGCCTATAAATAGGGAAGTTCTCTAAGCTTGTAAACACACCCCAAGGGGGGGAGCTCTCAAACACTTCTCTAGAGCTCCCTTCCCTTCTCTCCCTCAAATTCTCTTAGTTTTGCTTTCTAGTTCTCAATTCTAGCTTTCTTTAATGTTTTCTTAGTTGTAATTTATTTTTCTTGTAATGTACATTCTTTCTTAAGTATTCAAGTTTGATTAGTTTCCAAGTTTCAATTATGGTTTTTGTTCTTATTCATTATGCTTATAAGTTAATATGCTAGTTTGAATGATTGATCACCATTTAGGCTTGCATGTTAGCTATCTTGGTTTGAATTAAGAGTAGACACCATGCTTTAATTCGAATTGAACTATGAATAGGAAGAGTATGTATGGACATTCGACAACAGGGATTAGATACATGCTTGGTTGTTTAAATTGTTCTTCTATGCTTAATGGGTTCCTAATGCTTAATTTTAGGTTAGACAACAAATGATCAAATTAGGGAATTAGGAACACAAGGTTATGACCAAACACCATGGCTTAATCATACTTTAGCTAGAATCAATCCGTTAATCTAATTGAACTTGGGAACTTATTTGCTTGAGTTATTTCTTCCTTGTTTTATTTATTTCCTTTCTTTTTCATTTCTGTTTTGTGTAGGGAAAATGAATTGAATCATTCAATCACCAATCCTCGTGGGATCGACCTCGCACTTACATATGCTATACTACCGAACGGCTCGTGCACTTGCGAGTATCACAAGTTGAGGATGCAGCTTAATCCATTTTGGTGCAGCTGAAATCTACACAACAGGGAGACTGTAATGTTAACATGAGGCAAAGTATGCCTTTATACTTTATTGATCTTGAGAAAATCTTCACTGCCATTTGATGATTATAAAACAGATCTACAATTAGATAATAAGACAAGAAAGTGTGGATGAGGAATTAAAGATTCATGTCTTCCCATATGTTCCAGAAGAGCAAAAAATTAAGAAATGTACATGGGGTATAAACACAATATAATTTCCTCTTTGAGATCAAAATTCGAGTCAAGATATGTAATTCGACTGTATTACAAGGTTTCTTAACTTTGGATCCCGGCTCACAAGCATCTTGATGATTTCCGAAGGCTTGCCAGAGTCACAAGCAACACAAGATGTGAGTGTGATCATGCATGTTCTTCTTCATCTCGACTTAGTGAGTTGTGGTCGAAATGAGGAATACTTCGGATACAGAAGGCTTCCCAGATTAACTTCACTAGTGTTTATTCATACACGTAAACGGGAAGTGAGATCAAGGAAGGAGTCTTCACTGCAGGGGATGGTGATTCCACCCATTGGATGATCATATCCAAATTCTTCCTCTGCTTGATTCAGCAAATCCAGGAATAAAGGCTCATTCAAGTATGATATCGGAATCACAAAGCGCTTCTTCTGGCTCTCCCCAACATACACTGCAAAACAGCCTTTGGGGATATCTAAGGTTTTTGAGGCAGCTATGTGACTTAGACTTCTCTTGGCGTTAACAATTCCTGGCAACCGGAACCCCATGGTGTTTAAACTCTCAAGAGGAATCAAAACAAGAAAAAGAATTCAATGGAGTTGGGAAACAGATAGAGAAGGCTTTGATGCTTTGCAAGGTGAGACTTGAGTTGCTCATGGACCGGTCATGTGTTTATATATGGATGAAAGGACCTGCGGAAAATCATGAACTACATGAAATGAGTGGTAAGGAGACACTGAGGTGGGCACCAATGAACCTTCTGGCCGGTGAGAATTCAAGAGCTCACATGGGTTTGCCTTCCTACTCCTTTCCAGTAGGGGCATGCTTGAGGAACTTGTCTTTGTTGTCACAATTTTTATTAGTAGCAAAACCAACTGATTTATATATTCGGTCATCGATCGGTTTCAAGCTTTTTATTTACAACTGGAGACAGGGGACATTGATGGTCATGCTAGAGTGGTTTGGTGACTGGTGGACTGATTTGAAACAACAAAGCCACATGCTAGGGTGGTTTGGTGCTCCCAAACAAGTTATACAGCACCGATTTTCATATCCAGGCCCACCAGTCCTTGTCAGTGATGTGTAGGTCTTTCCCTTCTTTGAGCATGAAGTCAAGAAGAACATGTCCTAAAAACAAGTATCTTGTGATTCTGTCTGTTATTTGAAGGATGTAGGGAATGATGTTTCGACATAGGTATACAGTTCGGTCATTTGCATGTGAAATCTGTGGGGAGATGATTTATGTGACTAGAAAGACAACCAATGTGATCTCTTGATTTCTCACAATCCATTGTCTTCACCACTCATTTCATGTAGCAGATAAGTTTTCACAGTGCTTTCATCTATATATACACTCATGATCAGGTTCATCAACAACTCAAAGTCTCTTACTTGCCAACCAGCAAAGCTTTCTTTGTTTCTCAAGTCCTTTGAATTCTTTTTCTTGTTCTGATTCAACTTGAGAATTTAAAAACCATGGGCTTCCGGTTGCCAGGAACTGTTAACACCAAGAGAAGTCTAAACCAGGCAGCTGCTTCAAAGACCCTCCCAAAGGGCTATTTTGCAGTGTATGTTGGGGAGAGCCAGAAGAAGCGATTTGTGATTCCGATATCATATTTGAATGAGCCCTTATTCCTGGATTTGCTGAATCAAGCAGAGGAAGAATTTGGATATGATCATCCAATGGGTGGAATTACTATCCCCTGCAGTGAAGACACCTTCCTTGATCTCACTTCCCGTTTACGTGTATGAGTGAGCGCTAAGGAAGTTAATGTGGGAAGCCTTCTGCATCCGAATCTTTCCTCATTTCGACCACAACTCACTGAGTCAAGATGAAAAAGAGGCTATAATTGATCACACTCACATCTTGTGTTGCTTGTGAGTCTGGGAAGCCTTCGGTAATCAACCGACACCTTTGGTAATCGCAAGCTGCATGAGCTGAGCAGAAAGATCCGAAATTTTTGAAGCAGTCGAATGACAATGTCATGAATTCTTGATGACCATTGGCCCAGAAAACATGGACCCAATTTTGAACTAAAAGAGAGTCAAATTTGCTCTTTGAACCCCATGTAAACGTTGTTGTTTCTCTTGAGGAGAAGAGAATATGGGAATATATAAGACAATTTAGATCCTCATCCATTCTTATCTTATATTTTGCACTATATATGTTTACTATCTTCTTCTGGCTCTCTGATATAATTAACCACCAAATAGCAGCAGATTTTCACAAGAACTGAAGTATAATGGCTTACTTCAAAAATTATTATGGAATCTTTTATCCTATGCCAAAGTATTTTTGGGTTCTTTTTGTGTTTTTCACCAAAAGTATTTCGATGTCATGCCCAAGTATTTCGAATCTTTTATCCTATGCCAAAGTATTTGTGGGTTGTAGTGGTGCTATCTGAGTTGTGATGGTACTAACTCTTCTTGTTGATGTTGAAGACGAAGACTTCATGATCCATGCCTTCCTGCAGAATCCAATGGATTAGGACAAGAGAAATGGGATTCCTCTGGAACAATTACTTAATCTACTGATATCGATTAGGACCGAGAAACTATTGGGATTGTAAGATACCTTTTTTTTATTTGTCAAAATTAAGAGACCTGTTAAGTGTGAACTACTAGGGACTGAAACATAATTGTACTTTTTTTTCCATGTTTAATGTTCTCATTTAGTATAAAACTACTTCTAATACAAGCCATCTTCAACTTCATTGAGCAGAAAATCAGAATATTTGGCTGTATCTGTATCTGATAATTTATTGGGAAAGGACGCCATCTTCAACTTTGGGATTGAGAGATGTTCAAATTTGGTCTACTTCCAGATTCCATTTTTGCATGAGGCAACAAGCTACAATTAGATAATAGCTTACTGAAAAATGAGACAATAAAGTATGAGGAATCAAAACATATTTATTTTCTCATGTTTCCTGGAGAACAAAACATTTAGAATCGTACATGGCTTACAAATCTTCTTGTCATCGAGTTCAAAATTGGAGTTATGATTTTGGGCTCAATAGTCTTCGAGAGTTCATGATATCGTCATTCGACTGCTTCACAAATTTTGTATCTTCGTGCTCAGCTCACAAGCAGTTTGACCATCAAAGAAGGCTTCCAGATTCATAAGCAACAGAAAAATGTGCATATGATCAATCACAGCCTCTACTTCATCTTGACATGGTGAGTTCTTCTGATCGAACTGAGGCTGATTTGGATATGAACCAGATTCACTTCATTTGCCTTCATTCATACACTTAAGCGGGAAGTGAGATGAATGAAGGTTTCATCACTGCAGGGGATTGTGATACCACCCATTGGATGATCATATCCAAATTCTTCTTCTGCTTGACTCAGCAAATCCAAGAACAAAGGCTCATTCAAGTATGATATTGGAACCACAAATCGCTTCTTCTGGCTCTCCCCAACATACACTGCAAAATAGCCTTTTGGGATGTCTAAGGACTTTGAAGTAGCAGCCTTGTTTAGACCCTTCTTGGAGTTAACAATTCCTGGCAACCTGAATCCCATGGTTTTTATGTTCTCAAGTGGAAAATTATAACAAGAAAAAGAATTCAGAGGACTTGGGAAACAGAGAAGACTTTGATGCTTGGCAAGGAGAGAGACTTGAGTTGCTGGCTATGAACCTGATCTCTTGTGTATATATAGATGAAAGAGTATGGCCTGCTACATGAATTGAGTGGTCTCGAGGAGATGGGCTCCATTGAAGGATACTAGCTTGTGAGAAATCAAAACATAACATGGGTTGTCTTCCTACTCACATAAATCATCTCCATATGCAAATGACCAAACTGTATCCCTATGTACAAACACCGTTCCCTACGTCTTATTTCATCCAGTAATTTGGTCTAAAGATTGATGATTGGACACTTAGCAGGTAATGCATAAATATGTAAGTAATATATAATTACAAGATTGATTATTGGACACTTAGCCGGTAATGCATAAATATGTCTGAAGCCTGTTTCGTACACCTAGTAGATCTATAGCAAAAGGCTTCAGTTTTAACTTCCTACACTATTTCCTATCACTGGAAATATCCAATTCGGAGTGCATGAGGGTAAATTTGAGTGTCATTATTAGTAGTTAAATACTTTGTGATTAGGAAATATATCTTGACAAATAGATTATAACAAATGAATGGGAAAAATTAGAAATACCTGCATATATAGTTATGGAACAGGTAGAGATTGAAATTTCAACCGCCCGGCAAGAAAGGAAAAGGGAGAGAAACCCAGAAACAATAGAAATGCGTGGCATGGGAGGGAGCCCCTATTATGTCACCTCCTTAGTTTTCAATTAAGAAAATGTAGAGAAGTTATGAGGATCCTTCCCAGCCACCCATCTCCATTGGCCTCTGGGAGGCCTATCTCCCATTTCAAGTCAGCCAATTCTAAGAGTGTATTATGTTCTCAAAATTTAGAGACCTTTATTTATAGGGAAGCCAAGGGTACATAAGCTCAAGAAAACAACCTATAGTGCCCATGGTTTCCATATGGTGAGGAATCTGTGTGCCATTGTAGTTGTTTCACCACATGTTTTGGCAATTTTCATGAGGAAGGATAAGGACAATTGGGTTGGCATTCTTGCATGCTTTCCACGCGTTGTAAAATACAGTCATGATGTACCTATTAAACCATTTCTTTTATCAGTTCATGTGATGAATGCGAGAGATAAAGAGAAACCAGTTACATTTGACACCTATGAACAGAAAAAAAGAATCCAAAACTGTGACAGGTTGGTGAGGAAGTTATGTTTTTTGTTTTCCAAAATTGGATTTTGGATTTTGGGGATATTAGTACCAGTTTTTGCTCCACTAAATCATTCAATTGCATAAAACTTAAAATGAAAGTTATAGGCATGTTAGATAAGAAATCTAGTTTCTAAACTAGTGAATAATTCCTCATTCATTGTGTTCAAATTTTCAATTATTACTAGATTGAGAATTTTTGAATTTCTATGGACCAAATTTAGATTTTTTTAAGATTAAAAAATCAAAATAAAGGCGGAGATGTATCGCAGAGAAAAAGGAAAAATATAAAATAATACACAATGATTCATAGAATAATAATGAAATTTGATCATTTTTTGTCAATACTTATCATTGTGGGGTTGCTGAGAAGATTTTTCTAGTGGACAATGTGAGAACTTGATTTAGCTATCTAGTTGATCTTACACTGAATGACGCTAGGGTGTCACTAGTACTGTAAAGATATATAATGAGTAAGTTTGAGACTGCTTGTGGACCAAGAAATCTAACAAGTTTGGTATAAGTTCTTTTCTTGACTTACAAGTAATAAGACTTGAATTTTGTTTATACCAAAATGAACGGCCAATAAGAACAGAACACGTGGACAGAATCGAGTC
Organism: Prunus avium; assembly: GCF_965620075.1. Taxonomy (NCBI): domain Eukaryota; kingdom Viridiplantae; phylum Streptophyta; class Magnoliopsida; order Rosales; family Rosaceae; genus Prunus; species Prunus avium. Next base: position 26,255,383 of record NC_142291.1, read on the forward strand.
TGGTCAAAGTTGCCTTCGGCACCCAGCACCTGGTCAAAGTTGCCTTCGGCACCCAGGCTACCGATACATCCATTAGGGCAATGCCCTCTCCTGGAACATGTGGCATGCTCACAATCGACGTCCACAGTCCCACATCGAAATTCTACATCAAGTGCACACCTCCCAAGGCCTATAAAGGAGGCCAACTATCCCAAAATAGAGGTAATCAGAACTAACGGCATACGAGCCTATTGATCTGTCAGTTGAACTTTCTAATCCCGAACTTACTTAAGCATCGGAGAGCCTTCGGCCAGTACCACACCGGTGCCCTAGGTCTTACCGAGCGTTTTCTCGTATTGCATATCACACTCCCTACCGAGGCCTTAAGGATACCGAAGGACCAAAATCTCTAAGTTGACTGTAAAAGTCTTGAACCACTTTTTGGCGTCAACAAATTCTTTGTACTGAATAAAATGGAAATGAAATTAGAGACAACTAGCGAAGATGTAAGAAATCACCAGTACAAATTGATGTAGAGAGACATCTAAAGTAAAATGGAGTCACTGCCTGCAACTTCATTATGATCTCCCTTTCTAGACTATGAATGCTATTGGGCTTCTAATTTGTTGCTCCAAAAACCCATTTACCGCAACAGGCCATTCATCGGGCCTCTATAAATTCAGGTCGATTCGACATTTATATGGAGGTGAATGCTAGATTGGAAAAACCATGAAATCTGCAGTATGTGGTGTAGAGGCTAAATGGTGGGGATGAATGGGGAAACATAAGCATATGAAGGATCACATAGTTCTGTCTTCCACATCATCAAGAATTTGGCAATGATTGAGACTATATATTTGTTGGATTGTGTTTCAGTTTTAACCAATCTGAAGTGCTTGCTAGGACAGGAAACGTTTGCTGACTCTAATATATCTTATGAAAGTATGTTTGTAAATATTTTGTGGTTTTTTTTTCCCCTCAGATAATTTGTTTTTCTATGGGTTTTCAAAAATCCTGTTAATATTTCATGCAGACCTTTCTTATTTCTGTCTTTGGCATTCCTTAAAATAAGAACCCCTTCTGCCCTAGACCCTACCTACACCCGTTTATGCAAGCTGGAATATTGTCCTTAGAGAAAAGGGATATATGAGATCATGCTATCTTTAGGCACCACCCAAAAACAAAATAGAAACAAGAGCTCTGCAATTATTCAAATAGAGTTTGAAAAGGAGTATTCTCCTTTTGCAATTATTCAAATAGACTTTGAAAAGGAGTACTCTCCTTTTGCAATTATTCAAATAGACTTTGACAAGGAGTATTCTCCTTTTGCAATTATAGAAATTTGAGATAAAAACGAAGAAGATTATTGAATAACCTAATTACCTAAAATCCAATTAGATTTTAGAAAAACACAGTAGATACATAAAACTTTACCTAACAAAGAAAGGTGTCAAATCTTTCAAAAACATTTTCTTACAAACAACGGAACAAATCCAAGATTGAATTGAAGAAAATGACTTCGTTTGGACCACTCAAACCTTCTTTGCTAATTACTCAGTTAGCCAGTTTGTTAAAGTAGAGAAGTTACCTAATATATCTCCAACAAAATAGTCATATTGCACTGCCCAAGTGGAACAAAAGTCAATTTTGGAGGTACAGTCCAACCAAACTTCTCTCATATTGAGAGTATTTGTCTCACATTGAAAAGTTAAGGGACTAAGTCTGGGTTTATAAGGAGTTGGGCTACTCTCTCCTTTACCAATTGGTTTTGAGGTGGAACCTCAACTTCATTCATGGTATCAGAGCAAGGTTTCACATGTTGAGCCCAATGGCCACACATGCTCCTACGTCACCCAATATGTGTTGTCTAGTGTTAAGCTTGAAAGTTCGCAACACGTGTGGGGGTGTGTTGAGAGTATTTGTCCCATATTGAAAAGTTAAAGGGAATGTCTAGTCACATTTCCAGCTTTATTTTCCATAATTTATAGAAGAAACCTTCGTAGCTCTTAGAGCATCTCCAATGGGGGGTTGTATAATGAGGTGTATGTTAAATATACACCATTTGTGATCGGAATCACCTGCAATGGGGAGGTGTAAACGATTGTAAATTTGCATCACAACCATGAGATACAAATTTAGATGCACATGTGCATCCTTTTTACTAGGGCTGGGCATCTAAAGCCGAAATACCGAAATCGTACACTAACCATATCGTACCAAACCGGTTTCATACCGTTTCATTTGGGATTAGGCAGTATTCAGTACGATACCATATCCTATCAAGGGAGTATGGTACGGTAGCGGTACCAGGTATTTGGTACCAGTTAGTACCGTACCGTACCGAATACCTTAAGGTGTATAATTTTTTTCATTCTCTCGCCTCAAACGTCAAACCTCGATCTCTCAGACATGCTCTCGCACTCTCAGACTCTCAACCCATTCGAACTCTCCTCCATGCCCAGCTCTCTGTCTCTCTCTCAATCTCACTCGATTCAAGCTCTCTCCAAGCCAAATCCTTCTCATCTCATCTTGATCTCACTCGATTCAAGCTCTCTCTCACTCTCTTGATCTCTGTCTCACTTTGACTCTCTCGATTTCTCGATCTCTCTCTGTCTCACTCTCTTAATCTCTCGCTCTCTCGCTCTCTCTCCCTCTTTCTCACTCTCTCTGATCTTGTTTGTGCCTAATAAATCACGGCCATGAGCTGGCCGAGGGAACCCCTTTTCTCGGCCCCGGCCCTTGCTCGTGAAAACCGAAACGCAGCGTTTCGCCAGGGTAGTTCGCCCTCCTGAAGACAAAAGAAGAAATGCTAAGGCATGATCATCTCGGCCTCAAGCGCAGGCCGAGGCCGAGGCCAGGCAAATTCCGGCCAAAGCATTAAAGGCAAATCATCACGTGACAACAGGGTCCCAGGCTTCATTTAATGAAGTAGTGTCTGTTTAATGCAGCAAACCCACTGGCCACAAATAAGCATTTAATGCATGAGGGAAGGTGGGAAGTGACTGGAGTCAGGATTTGGTGATGAGAATCAGAGTGATTAGACGTGGACATTCTCACAAGAATTCTGACAGCTTGAGAGGTTAGCTCACCAGCTATCCAGGCCATAAATGCGTCTCCACGGCCAGAAGCTCAGAACCCACGATCAAGAACGGCGGCCGAGATTCACCAGGATTTATGGGGTCTTGTTGTGTAGATATAGCTGCACCAAAATGGATTCAGCTGCATCCTCAACTTGTGATACTCGCAAGTGCACGAGCCGTTCGGTAGTATAGCGTATGTAAGTGCGAGGTCGATCCCACGAGGATTGGTGATTGAATGATTCAATTCATTTTCCCTACACAAAACAGAAATGAAAAAGAAGGGAAATAAATAAAACAAGAAAGAAAGAAAATAACTAACTCAAGTAGATAAGTTCCCAAGTTCAATTAGATTAATGGATTGATTCTAGCTAAAGTATGATTAAGCCATGGTGTGTGGTCATAACCTTGTGTTCCTAATTCCCTAATTTGATCATTTGTTGTCTAACCTAAAATTAAGCATTAGGAACCCATTAAGCATAGAAGAACATTTTAAACAACCAAGTATGTATCTAATCCCTGTTGTCGAATGTCCATACATACTCTTCCTATTCATAGTTCAATTCGAATTAAAGCATGGTGTCTACTCTTAATTCAAACCAAGATAGCTAACATGCAAGCCTAAATGGTGATCAATCATTCAAACTAGCATATTAACTTATAAGCATAATGAATAAGAACAAAAACCATAATTGAAACTTGGAAACTAATCAAACTTGAAACTAAAGAAAAGAATTTACATAACAATGAAAATTAAGTAGAACTTGGAAAAACTTAAGGAGAATTTCAGCACAAAGATCTCATTACAACAATTGAAAACTAGAAAATGTAACTAAGAGAATTTGAGGGAGAGAAGGGAAGGGAGCTCTAGAGAAGTGTTTGAGAGCTCCCCCCCTTGGGGTGTGTTTACAAGCTTGGGAAACCTCACTATATATAGGCCTAAGGAAGCTGAAAATCTGAATTAAGTATGGCTAATGCATACAACACTTGTTTTATAAAATCTGAAATGGTTGATGCACTTCACTAATGCATACAACACTTCCATTATAAAATCTGAAATGGTTGATGCACTTCACTAATAAATCCCACCAGCAGCCCTAGCTCATCTTCATGTCACCATGACCAAGCTTCCAACCAGAAATAATAGCTCATCCTGAGGTCAGCATGACCAGCAACTTCAAGGGCTTACGAATTGGGCTTCCCTTAAGCAAATTACGACTTTAAGCACTCAAACTTGAAGTTTAGAATGTCTTCTTTCCATCCATATATCCTTTGGGCCAATCCAAGGTCGGAGGAGGAAGTTAAGGCCAAAACAAATTGCTAACTCATTTTGCGCGCTGATAAAATCCATCCTGAGCATGGCTCTGTGTTTGCTAGGTAACAGACTCCATATTTATCCAATGAGGCTGAATTTTGGATATGTTATATTACACACCCATTGGAACAACTTTCATGAAGAATGTGGCCTCATCCGAGCTATGTAGGTTGCTGAAACAAAGCTTGCAATATGACCTACGAAATTGGGCTGGCAGGGGACTGTAGCCAAAATTGAGTTTGTCTTTAAGCTCTTCATCCATTCATCCAAATTAGGCCCTAACATGCATGGATTGCATCATTTACTATCCAAAGCCCTCATTATTACCTAAAGCTCAATGAACTGAAAGATAAACACAAAAAGGATTAAAAGCACAAGTTTAACTCAAAAACATAACCAAATCATAAGCTAGAAGGGTACAAAATGATATGTAAATATGCACCGATCAAATACCCCCAAACCTAGATTTTGCTAGTCCTCGAGCAAAACAAAAGGAAAACAAAGATAAAAACAAACAAGAAGTTAACTAGACCACTTTCGTAGGTAACTCGATTGCATTGAGCATATGCAACAAGCCTTTAAACCTCTAGGCATCCCTAGTAGGAGGAGTTGTGTCTCCTGAGGGTTTAACAGATACGATACCCACAAACGTTTTACTGACTCTGTAAAACAAGGTAATTAGAAAACTTAAAAGATTGTTAGTCCTTAAGCAAAATAAAAAACAAAAACAAAAAAAATAATTACATTAACAAAAACAAAACAAAAAAAACAAAACAAAACAAAACAAAACAAAACAAAACAAAACAAAAAAATTACAAAAATAAAAAGAACTCAAAACAATCTTTCCGAACATTTTCTGAAGAGAAATGACTCATGCACATGACTCAAAAGTTTTAACAATAAAAGCTCAATTTTAAACATTATTCACAAAGCGGCAAAGTTCAAAACATAATATGCTCAAAGTGTGGTAGTGTGATAGCCAAATGCAACAAATTCCCCAATCTTAGTTTTCACACAATTTCAAAAATCATACAAAGCACAAGTTCAACTTCAAATCTCACCAAAGTTGTCCTCTCACAAAGGAATCACTCGGAAGAGGGCTATAATGCAACACTCAGTTATAAACATGAGATTAGAGTTAAACCATAAAGACTTAACTCGAAATAGAAAGATGAAGAACTTGCATTAATATGATCTCAAGAAGGATGCCAAACACTTAAAAGTAGAAAAATGAATGCAATTCAACCACATGACATTTAAGATCAATTTAGGTCTTTAACATAGGTTGTAATGGGGCCAAGGGTGTAAGGTGAGTAAGAAATGAAAGGTATGGATAAAACAAAGTCCAAGGAACTCAAAATATAAGAGCATAAAACAATTGTTTACAAGACTTCGAATCATCACAATGAGAATTTATTTTTCTTTTACATGATCAAAACTCCTTATACCTTCATTTACATTGATTCACTCCTTTCCTTAAACACCAATTTATTTTGAAGGCCCAAAAATGAAACCCAAAAATGAAATTTCATTCAACCACCACTTAATCACAACTTTTCTCTTTTCTTTCACCAATTGTGTGATTTTTTTTTTTTTTCCTTCAAAATGTAACACCAATTCCTAAACTTAGTATGAAAAACACATCCCAATTAAAGCTCATGAGTTCCTTAGAAAGGTAAATATTTGTTTTTCAGGCTAAGGCGAGGAAATATAATTGGTAAATGAAAGAAAAGGTTTACATGTAGGCTCAAAATGGTTAACAATGGAAAATCATGCTTAAGCATGCATAAGGTTAGCTTGAAAGGTACAAACGATCCAAAGAGGGCCTAATATCATTTCTTAAATGTCATGAAATCGAATTGCAAAAGAATGAATGACTTTTAAGTATTCAACCAAATCAATGAATAATGAGATCAAACAACAACTTTGATGACAAGAAAATAAGAGTATGTGTATAACACTCATGAAATGAAGCACAAGGCTCAAAAGCTCACATTTATGGTTATATAAGTCTAATTTATGCTTGATACAATTCTTTGGGTCATGCAAATCCTTTAATTGGAGAATTATGAAACAAATGGCAAGTGCAAAGAAGGTTTCGAACATATCATGCTAGAACGATGCCAAATTAATCAATTAATTAAATTTTTTTTTTTACAATAAAAATTTACAAGGAAAAAAAATAAATAATAAATAAAATTCAATTTTCATTTAAGTCATGCAAACATTTATCACAATCTCATCAAATGTGTTCGGAAAGTGAATAAAATCAAAATCAAAATAAAAGCAAGACTTAACAAAATAAAATAAAAATAAAAACAAGCAAATAAAAAAAAATTAAATAAAATTAAGGAAAAACCAATTTTACATGCTAAACTCCAATACCCCCAAACCTAGAAATGAACATTGTCCTCAATGTTTAAAAATTAGGAACAAGCAATGTCATAATAAGAAATGAAAGGTACTAAAGTAAATATAAACCACACAAAAAAAAAAAAAAAAAAAAAAAAAAAACACAAATAAAATAATTACAAAAATAAAAATTACAAAACAAACAAACAAATAAACAAAAAAGAAAAAAAATGAAACAGTAAAACACTCGAAACAGAAAGCTCTAAACAGACAGTCTTACGCAAACCAAAACCCAAACAATTGAAAGCCCAACCCAAAAGAAAGTTAACCCACCTTGAAACCTAAACAACGGTGAAAACCCGACCCACAATGAAATCCGAAGCCCACACGTTTTTTTATTATTATTTTTTATTTTTAAGAGAACATGGGTCATGATGTCTCGGTTCAGTGTAAGGGACCAACTGACAGGGCGAGACACGTGTTGACGCGTAGAGGCGCCGCAGACTCCACAAGCAAAAATTACGGGCTCATGGAAAGGCGCGAAGACTTTACTGAACGCGTTCGTTCAGAAAAGACACGTCGTGATAAATGAGTTGGGTATGGTTGGAAGGCGAGAAGGTTGTGGGACTCAAGGAATGCTGGAGATTCAGAAAATGCTCAGATGCTGTAATGGCTAGGGTTTGTCAAAGACTAAGTCTATAAGAAAGGGTGAAAAAAAACGCAAACTCAGAAACACACAAAAGAGAAAAGAAAGAAAGAAGAAAAGAGAGTGAGAAATCAAATGGCCTCTAACTACCCATTTTCGTTGGATCTCAACCTAGCTCCACCGACTCAGACACGAGGCCAAGCAGCGGCACCAGTATGGATGCCCTACTTTGCTTCCGCACGGGGGCCTGTGACAGTAACTGACTCAATACTCCTGGACAACGATGTTGCCATTGGAGTGGCTAGAAATTTAGTGACCCCTAAAGATATACGTGTTCTGGGGACAAGGGATGACAACCGGGTCGTGAGCGATGCCCTGGCACTGAGCGTGCAGAGTACAGCAACAGTCGCAAGTTTGGGTCATCGCCTACTTGCGAAGTCCCATGAGGTAGAGGTGCTGAAAGGTCAGTTGGCGGCGGAGCGAAGTATGGTTGAGGAGTGTCAGACTGCTATAAAAAGCTTGAAAAGGGAGAGGTCAAGGATAGTGGAGGTGAATCGACACCAGCTAGAAGTATTGCGGGACGAGAATAAAAACCTATCAAAAATGGTAGAGTTGTACTCTCGCGACATGCGAAAACAGCTGGAAGACCTAGACCGACCGGGTAAACGCAAACAAGCAGATCGCGAGAGTAGTTACGCTCAAGCTAAGATTGCGATCTTTGGGAGCTCAAGTGATGAGCCCCAAGAAGCTGTGCGTGAAGCCCCGGAAGAGGACAGCCAGAGGGCCAAACTCAAAGCTCCAATGGTCGAGACACCAAGCATCGAGAAGAAATGATTTCCTACTGCATTATTGTTGTTTTTATTTTATTTTGTTGTTTTTGTATTTTCGTTATTTTGTTTCGGAAATAAAAGAGTAAGGTTGCAGAAAGAAAAAGAAAAAGAAAAAAAAACGACAAACGGAAAAGAAAACACATTTCCCTAACTAAAATAAGATAAAGATGATAGCCGAAAGGGAAAAGCAAAAACACAAAGCTCTAGAAAATGAAAGTAACGGGCAAAAACATTAAACACCAGAAAACACGGAAAAAAGAAAAGTAAAGTAAAAGTAAAGGTGCTCCCCCTTGAAGCGATTAGGTCGAGCATGCCCGGGAAATCCGAAATGGTGTTGGCTCTCTCTCATCAGCATATGTCTATTTAAACCACACCTCTGCAAGCGGATGATACCCAGCATTTATTCCTGCAAACTCAAGGAAAAACATCAAAAAATTCAGAAGCAAAACAAATGGCATCCTCATGCACTCACCTTGATGATCTCAACCTTGAGCTCTCACTTGCACCACCGAATGCCCAGACAAGGGCTCCTCCAACTCCTGTCTTCCCAAACTCCACATATCATCACGGCACGGCCTCAAACTTTGCTGAGGCAATACCGAACTTTTCTGAGGCACTGTCGAACAGAGCAGTGCTGCTAGGAGGCATGATTAGCAGCAAGCTCACTCCAACAGATCATCTGCATGTGGCACAGAGGTCTGATAAGGCAGCGGTAGAGGAGTCCCACAATTTAACTGTGCTCCACGCGGTCTCCGCTACCAATTTGGGCATGCGATTGCTGGCGAGAACACGGGAGTGTGCCGCGATGAGCGAGGAAATAGCTTCCTTGAAGGCTATGGTGGCGGACTTGCAGAAGCGGCTCTACTGTGCCAATCAGCACGTGGAAGCACTGCAGAGAAAAAATGAGGACCATGTGGAGCTGCTGCAGATTCTGCAAGTAAGAGAAAATAGAGGCAAGCCATGATGATGAAGAAGATGAAGAATATTTCTTTTTTTTGTTTTTTTTTTTGTTTTTTTTTTGTTTTTTATTGTTTTTGTTTTTGTTGTTTTGTTGTTTTTATTTATTATTTTTTTTTTTATGCAATGTTTGAAATAAAAATGTGTTTTAACACTCAGAAATAAACTAACCAACCAAACCACGTAAATAAAAACATAAACTAACTTAACGAAACAAAAACAAAAACAAATCAAAAACAAAGACTCAACAGAAAAGAAAACAAAGAAAATAAAAATAAACTTAATTTAAAAACACACGAATATACAAGCAACTCACGGATGACCAGTTAAGGGCCTCAGAAAACACAGCCAGGGGATCCGGGAAGGTTGGAGGGGTCACAATGGTCCCGCTTAAAACCCAAACTTCTTAGACACCGAAGGTGTCGCCTATAGAACTCCTAGACACTGTATTGACGGAAGTGCTCACTGGAGTTACCATAAGTCAGCTCATATGAAAAATCTTTTTAAAATTTTTAAGATAAGAAACAAAAACAAATTAAGATAAAATGGAACAACAAACCATAAACGAAAATGAACTAAGTACTCTAAACAAATTCAAACAAACAACATAAATTGTTGTACTAAAAGAAACAAACCAATAAACCAAAGAAAAACACAAACAGCACTTTCTATCACCCGTTTATCACCATTTGGACAGATTCGTTTCTATGTTTTTCAGCTTCGACCTCTGTTCAGTTTTTAGGCTATAACTTTCCAACCGTAAGTCCAAATTTTACGTTCTTTATATGGTTGGATTCAGCATAGAAAAACAAAGAACTCATCGCAGACCAAAAGGCAAAAACAACTACGAAAATAAACAGAATTCAAAGAAGAGAAAGGATTGAAATGCTCCCCCTTGAAGCGATTAGGTCGAATGTGATGCACTTGGAGGTCGCGACTTCTCCCATTGCTCCACACTTCCCATTCTTATGATTGAGGTTGTCATCTCTCTCCATTTTTATTAAGCTATCATAAATTGCTAAAACAAACACACAAACTTGAAATGGAATTAAAAGGATTTAGGAAATAAAAACTAAAATGAAAAGGAAAATCAACACACATCCAATTCCATGCTTCAAAGCAACAAGCACCAATGGGTTGTGTAAGCTGGGACTTAAACCCAGTTCTCTTGCTTGTTGGGCAATTGTCCTTTTCTGTTGGACTACAAACACAACTTGTCCATTAACGTCATTAACTTTAAAACTTGAAATTGTCTAGAAAAACATGAAAATGAAAAATAAAAATAAAACAAGTAGGGAAAAGAAATAGAACCAAACTATGTTGCCAATCCCCGGCAACGGCGCCAAAAACTTGTTGTGTAGATATAGCTGCACCAAAATGGATTCAGCTGCATCCTCAACTTGTGATACTCGCAAGTGCACGAGCCGTTCGGTAGTATAGCGTATGTAAGTGCGAGGTCGATCCCACGAGGATTGGTGATTGAATGATTCAATTCATTTTCCCTACACAAAACAGAAATGAAAAAGAAGGGAAATAAATAAAACAAGAAAGAAAGAAAATAACTAACTCAAGTAGATAAGTTCCCAAGTTCAATTAGATTAATGGATTGATTCTAGCTAAAGTATGATTAAGCCATGGTGTGTGGTCATAACCTTGTGTTCCTAATTCCCTAATTTGATCATTTGTTGTCTAACCTAAAATTAAGCATTAGGAACCCATTAAGCATAGAAGAACATTTTAAACAACCAAGTATGTATCTAATCCCTGTTGTCGAATGTCCATACATACTCTTCCTATTCATAGTTCAATTCGAATTAAAGCATGGTGTCTACTCTTAATTCAAACCAAGATAGCTAACATGCAAGCCTAAATGGTGATCAATCATTCAAACTAGCATATTAACTTATAAGCATAATGAATAAGAACAAAAACCATAATTGAAACTTGGAAACTAATCAAACTTGAAACTAAAGAAAAGAATTTACATAACAATGAAAATTAAGTAGAACTTGGAAAAACTTAAGGAGAATTTCAGCACAAAGATCTCATTACAACAATTGAAAACTAGAAAATGTAACTAAGAGAATTTGAGGGAGAGAAGGGAAGGGAGCTCTAGAGAAGTGTTTGAGAGCTCCCCCCCTTGGGGTGTGTTTACAAGCTTGGGAAACCTCACTATATATAGGCCTAAGGAAGCTGAAAATCTGAATTAAGTATGGCTAATGCATACAACACTTGTTTTATAAAATCTGAAATGGTTGATGCACTTCACTAATGCATACAACACTTCCATTATAAAATCTGAAATGGTTGATGCACTTCACTAATAAATCCCACCAGCAGCCCTAGCTCATCTTCATGTCACCATGACCAAGCTTCCAACCAGAAATAATAGCTCATCCTGAGGTCAGCATGACCAGCAACTTCAAGGGCTTACGAATTGGGCTTCCCTTAAGCAAATTACGACTTTAAGCACTCAAACTTGAAGTTTAGAATGTCTTCTTTCCATCCATATATCCTTTGGGCCAATCCAAGGTCGGAGGAGGAAGTTAAGGCCAAAACAAATTGCTAACTCATTTTGCGCGCTGATAAAATCCATCCTGAGCATGGCTCTGTGTTTGCTAGGTAACAGACTCCATATTTATCCAATGAGGCTGAATTTTGGATATGTTATATTACACACCCATTGGAACAACTTTCATGAAGAATGTGGCCTCATCCGAGCTATGTAGGTTGCTGAAACAAAGCTTGCAATATGACCTACGAAATTGGGCTGGCAGGGGACTGTAGCCAAAATTGAGTTTGTCTTTAAGCTCTTCATCCATTCATCCAAATTAGGCCCTAACATGCATGGATTGCATCATTTACTATCCAAAGCCCTCATTATTACCTAAAGCTCAATGAACTGAAAGATAAACACAAAAAGGATTAAAAGCACAAGTTTAACTCAAAAACATAACCAAATCATAAGCTAGAAGGGTACAAAATGATATGTAAATATGCACCGATCAGGTCACACCACCATACTTCACGATCCCAAATGTCGATTAGACTGCCCACTTGCTCTAATCAGGCTCCACCATGCAGATTTTCAGCCTCGATTACTCCTCCAGGGACTCTCCCTATAAATACAAGGCTCGAGCTACATTCAAAGGGTTCAACACCAAAACAAAGCCTCCCACGGAGCAACTTATTTTTTCCTGTAATGCACTTTCAATATCTTTACTTGCTTTCCTAGGAGTAGTGTTAGGTTGTAAGGAAAATCCATTCATCAATATATCATACGACCCTTGACTTTCAAGGCGCCGGAGCACCATCCTTGTTGTTCGTTCACTCACCCCATATATCACACGACCGCCGCTCCCTGAGCAGCACGCCGGAGCACCGCCCAAAATCCACCACCAACACCATCACTCAACGGCCTTGTAGTTCAGGCCGTGAACCTAACGGCCGAGACCAGTTCCTCTCTCGGCTACAATCGTTTGATTAGAAGACGAGTTCAAACAGGCGCACCACTCAACCATCCAATACTCATCAACAACTCGACGCACGGTAGACCGTGCTGGCACGCCCGCGCACAAACGCACCGCACCCAAAAGCAGGAAACCGCGTGTCAACGCACGTCTCCTCGGCCCGGAAACCCAGGCCGTGAGATTTGTGCGGCAGACAGATCTGTCCCAGGCTCCTAGCCCTAGTTCCAGCCCAGCCCTCTCTTAGCCTTCTAGAATAACAATTAGCCCCAAATCGACGAAGGGAGAAATGGTAAGTTTTGTTGTGATATTTGTTAATTTGTTTAGGGTTAATTAAATACAAATGAATTTGAGGGAGTTCCTTGTCCAGAATGTTGATAGTATGCTAGGAATGTTGATATAGTTAGAGGGCCGTTCATATTTCTCTTCTAGAAGTAGGGTCTAGTCATCAATTTGCTGAAATCTTACCAAGATTTCTATAAACCTCTTTTGTTATCTTAATATGAAACAGTTTTATTAGCTAAATTGGTTGTTGCTCTGTTTTTATTTTTATAAATTGGTGCCTGATGTTTTTATTTATTTTTATAAATTGTGGTATATGCTGGTCAAGCAGAAAATTTATCTTTTACCCATTTTCAATTCTTTCCTATTTGCCCTGTAAACCCTGTAAACTATGTAAACTCCGAACTTTTGCTCATATTCCTACCCTATCTATGAAAAGTGGATGGGTCTGATGCTCATATTCGCTGGTGTTGATCACTGGTTTTCATATTCATTTTTGTTATGAGGAATTTTTCTATGTATTTATTATCCTTATATGATGGAGGAAGATAGAAATTTTCTAGAACATATACCAGTAGAAGCAATATTAATTGTCCCACCATCCTAAACTTGTGTAATGCTTGATTAACTGTCAACTTGAGAATGAGAAATTGACAGAGTTATGTTAGGGGTTTTTTTTTTCCTGATATTTGTTAATTTAGGGTTTAGGGTTAATCGTTGTCTACATTTGGGAGTTCATTAACTCCTAGATCAGTGGAGGCTTTGATATGCATGCAAAATTGGTTGAGAGGGGATGAAATTTCAAGCTTGGAAAATACACCATCGATTGAAGAATTTGAATTTTATGAAACCATTAAATCAGCTAAATTATTTTAAATATTGTTTGTAATTTGTATTCGTTTGCATTGAATTCTTTCTAATAATTGTTTGGATAATTTGCAGAATATGCAAATGATGGGGCTACTTGAATTCAAATCATAGGTTGCAAATGAAGCTTGGATTGCATAACTTTCTGTTTTTGTCATTTATGATTGGATTGTGTTTGTAATTTTGTAAGCCATAAGGCATAATTTTAATCATTTTGGTTTGTAAGCCATAAGGCATGAGTTTTAACCATTTGGATTTGATGAATCTGTTGAATTTGTTGATGGATATTGATTTAGTTGATTTGGATTTGGTTGATTTGGATATTGAATCTGTTGAATGTATTATAAGGCATCACTTATTTGGTGAATGAATTTGTTGAATATTGAATTGGTTGATTTTTGAGTTGTGTCATTTTGGTACCGAAATAGTACCGTTTCACACCAATACCGATTTGGCATGGTACCAACTTTGACAAACGATAATCCCATACCGTACTATACTAATTCTAATTTTCGGTATCGATAGCGGTACGAGCTCAATATCGTATCGTACTATACCATATTCAGCCTTATTTTTTACATCCTTTGCAGGTGGGCCTTACACAATTACACATCTTGAAAATGATGAGAGAGAACACATGGTGGGGGCGGAAAAGTGGGAGGGAGAAAAGGAGAATGACTAGCCACTTTTTTTTCGCCTGTAGCATTACTCGCCAGATAAAGCCAGCAGAGCGGGGTCCACATGTCAGCGCACTACACAACTGCAATGGCTAATATTTTTACTCCAATAGTCAGTAAGTGCCTCCCTTTAAACTTGATGACCCAGATTTTACTGATTTTAAATTTGAACTTTAAAGGCTATAAAATATCATGGTTCATATTATTCATGATGGGATTAGATGACAAGCTTGTTGATGCCAAAAAGTGGTTCTCTGACTTAGAGGGTCAACCTAGTAATTTTATACCTTCGGTATCCTCAATGCCTCGGTAGGGAGCGTGATCTGCAATATGAGCAAACGCTCGGTAAGATCCAAGGCACCGGTGTGGTACCGGCCGAAGGCTCTCCGATGCTTAAGTAAGTTCGGGATTAGAAAGTTCAACTGACAGATCAATAGGCTTGTATGCCGTAAGTTCTGATTACCTCCATTTTGGGGTGGTGGGCCTCTTTTATAGGCATTGGGAGGTGTGCACTTTGTTGATAATTTCGATGTGGGACTGTGGACGTCGCTTGGGAGCATGCCACGTGTCCCAGGAGAGGGCGTTGCCCTAATGGAGCGATCGGAAGGTAGGATGCCGAAGGCATCTCTGACCAGGCACGATTTCTTCCACGTGTCTTGTTCTCATTGGATGTTCATTTTGGGTGTAAACAGAAGTCCCCCAAGTTCTCAGTCGAGAGTTCTCGGATGGGGACTTGACTTCTTCTTCGGTAGGTCCATGATCGCCCCACTGTTCGGTAGTTTGGCTAGAGGAGGCACCCGTTCCTTGTCTCCAAGTCGGCTCATTCGGCAACCTCCGCCTAGGAGCCCAAGAGTCGCCACTTTGAGGGTTACCGTTTGGCAGCGCTTGGCGCGTTTAAGAGATTCTGAGAAGGTGTTGCCGATTGCTTATTGACTTTGGCAATTTTGGTCGTCTCCTTGCGTTCTACGCACAGGGAAGGGGATCGATGGGACAGAGCGACGCTTCGTCTTCTGAACCCCACGTGCTGTCAGAGCCTCCATTCGCTGTGTGACACGTGGCGTGTCAAATCAAGTGGAGCGGCGCAATTAATGCGCCGTTTGGTTTCTCGAGGCGTACCGTTGCAACTCAGCCCTATAAATAGGAATGGTTTCTGAAGCATTGTTCACTTTGCGTTTGTGAGTGAGGCGGAAGCTCTGTCCAGGCGATTTCCGGTGAGTGTAAGCGGCAATCAAGGCGATTTCTGACGTGAACAATCGGCAACCAAGGTGATTTCCGGCGAGGTCAATCGGTAGTTAAACCAATTCCCATCTTCATCCTTCAGTTCATATAAGGTACCATTCGGTAACTTTGCAAATTTCTCTTTTCTTTCCTTCCGTACGTCCTTCCTTGGTTTGAACTAGACTAGAACTTTATGCAAGTGGGGTGTGGTTCGGTAGTCTAGTTGCCATAGGTAGAGACGTAGGCATCGGTAGGATAGTTCCTCGGCATAGCCCTTAGCTTCTTCCCTTGCTTTGTAGATGTCTGATAGTGAGTCTGGGTTCGAGAGCGAGCCCAGCGCTTATGATGGGGAGTCTCCAGACAGACAACAGGATATCGAAAGTGAGGAGATGGGCCAGGATACCGAGAGTGATAGCGACTCTGAGGTTGAAGTCGTTGGTGAGAGGGTTAGATCAGCACCTACCCATGGGATCGACAAGGGGCTTATGACCAGTCAGCCCCTGCCGTTGAAGATTGTTTATAGCGACGGCAGGCAAGTTAGCTCGCATCCTCACCCTGAAGCCCAGGAGGAAGATGTCCGGGTTCCAGGTCAACAAACTGGATGCCGATCGGAGGCCTCCACGTCCGGTCGTGGGGGAGCTGATGCGGGGCCTTCTTCCTTGCCGAGGGTCACAATAGTCAACCTGGGGAATCCTAGGGTTCCAGTAGGAGTGCCGAAGGAGGTCCTCTTCGCAGTAGACTATCTGGATCCCAATAAGATGACCTACCGAGAGTTGGCCAAGATCCGGGCCGAGTATAGGATTCCCAATTCGGTAGGGATGAGGATCCCGGGCCCTACCGAATCTCTGAGTGGTCCAAAGGAAGGCGAGGTCGCCTTTTTTACTGACGTCCTTCAGCAAGGCATTAGGCTACCGTTGCAGCCTGCAGTTTAGCGGATCCTTGCCCAGATTAGGTACACTCCTGGCCAATTCAACCCCAACTTCTGGGTGGCTTTGATGGGGGTAGTCATTGCGTTCGGTATGACTGGAGAGGGGGAGCCTTCGTACGAACAGTTCTCCCATTTATACAGTGTCACGAAGTCCAAGAGTGCCGATCGCGGCGGTTGGGTTCAGGGTTCAGGCCAATTGCCTCAGAGCGTTCGAGCGAGGGCACTTTGTGAGCGCTGTGCCGACTTCTAGAAAGTCTTGGAGGAATTGGCGGGTGATATTGTCGAGAGACTGGGAGTCTCCCCCGGGAGTCCCCGTTCGATTCCACATTCCCAACACCTTCCAGATTACCGGTAGGTCTTGACCATACCGATCGGTAGGCAAGTGTTTTTTGTTCGGGACCTAACCGTTTTGTTTTATCTTCTGCACGTAAACTGAAGCAGCCGATCCCTTCTCAGACCGAGATTCGGCAGATTGACAGGGTGAGGCAGAGAATCCCTGCCGATTCTAGGGTTTATCCCCAATTTCTGTTTACCGAGAACCTGATCAAAGCCCGACTCGTCGACCCTGCCAAGAGTAAGTGTACTTGTGCTTTTTGTTGTGTTCACAATGTGGTCTGTCCTTTTCTTACCGAACCCTCATTCTCTTGTGCAGTGACCGAAGAGAGGAAGACCGTCGAAAACAAGAAGATGAACGATTCTTCAAAAAGGCGGCTGATGATGGGGCTGCAGGGGAAGAAGAAGGCTCGGCAGGCTGAGGCTGCCTCGGAACCCCCGGCGTCGGCGGCTGACCAGTCCCGTGCCGGTCGACAAAGGGAGAGAGCGCATGAGGCGCCGGTGGCCCAGCCGGCGGGCAAAGGCGGGAAGGGGGGCGATGCTACCACCTCCAAGGCCTCTGGGAAATGGCATAGGACTATGGATCTTGAGGGATAGACGACGCCGAAGCGCAGTCGGCAATCAGATCTGCCGAAGGCAACCTTGGCTGCCGAAGAGGAGGGTGGCCCTGTGGAGCCTGTCACTCTGGCTTGCCCGTCGAAGACGGTCCAATTTGCGAACCATATGATCCTTGGTTCGCAAATGGAGCTGTCTGAGATTGACGAGCTCCCGAAGAGGCAGCTTCGGGATGAGGCGGGGCATGCCTTCCGTCTGCAGGCTGCCGTAAGTCCCTTACTCTCTTTTTCTAGTTTCCGTCTCCTTTGTTGCCTACTAACCAGTTCCTTCTACATGCATCCATGGACATGTGGCACTGTATGAGGCGGGCCATCAACGCTGCCGAGCGTTCGAGGAAGCTATACGAGGACGGCAGGGCCAAGATTGCCGAGGTGGGCAAGGCGTTGCAGGACCATGCCAACCTTGTGCTGGACATGCAAGCTGTCGAACGGCAGGTCAAGGCTCAGGAAGCCAGAATTGCAGAACTGGTGTCGGCACTTGGGGTGGCTGAAACGGTAGCCAGGGATGCCGAGACGGCGAAAGAGGCGGTGCGGGTTGCGCTGGAGGAATCTGAGCGGGCCAAGGCTGCTGAGGTCGAGGTTGCCGTTCGGGAGGCGATTAAGGCCTACCGTTGATCTGAGGAGTTCGCCAATCTCCTGGACAGCGAGGTGGGCTCGAAAATGGCGGGCCTTATTTACCGTTTCAAGCGGTACAACCCCGGCCGGAAGCTCAACCTCAATTTCATTGCCGATCCTCCTCCCCTTCCCGAAGGGATTACCGAAGAAATGATCGAGGATTACGAGGGGGAGGAGGCCTCTGGAGACGACACTCTTGCCGAGGAGGGTCTCGCCGCTGCAGAAAAGGGTCCCGCCGCTGCAGAAAAGGGTCCCGCTGCCGCTGCCGAAGCCCCGGACTCCGCTGCCATTTGAATTTGAGTTGTATTTTTAATTAATTTTGTTTTGTACTCACCCTATGGCGGTCTTTCTGAACACCTTGATGCCGAGGGCATCCTTTTAATTTAAGTGTTTTTTTTTTTTTTTCGTTTCAGACTTGCTCATTTTTGCTTATTTTACGTCTGTATTTTATCCATGCTTGTCACTACCGTAGGCTAATAACTGCGTAGGACTATCACTCACGGCGATCAGTTAGTTCGCCTCTTGAGTAGTCAAGTGGCGCTGTCTTCGGTAGACGAAACTCAAGGTTGTTGCGATACTGCCGTTGATTCGTACCTACTTCTCGCCCACACAAGTGTCATAGATATCGGTAGGACCAAGGCCCCAATAGCCCTGCCTATAGAGATGCCGTGGGTAGGTCTAGGGTACCGTTCTGGAGCTAAGTAATTTGTGCGTGATGAGGATACCGTAGGTAACCCTGGAGCACTGTATTGTCGTTGGCTCGTACCTAATGCATGTTGTTCAATTTTAGATGCAAATTGATGAAGCTAGATTGGAATCGGTAATAGACGCGTAAGAGCATAGCTTTTAATTGTCGTAGGCAACGTTGCTGTGGCTCACGTTAGTGTGTCCTACCGAAACATTTTATTTGAAAAAATAACGCTCTAAACATGTGCAACTCGGGATATTCTTATTTCATATATAAGTGCCGTAGGCAAAAATACAAATTTTGCCCTGCCGTTGGCTAAGGGGCTTTACTTAAAATAGTTCTTGAGATGTTCCACATTCCATGGGTGACTGAGGGTCTTCCCATCTGTGCCTCGGAGCTTATATGTACCGGATATAAGGATGCCGATGACTTCATAGGGCCCTTCCCAAGAAGGTCCGAGGGTTCCTTCCGTTGGATTTTTGGTTGCGAGCGAGACCTTGCGCATGACCCAGTCTCCGATTTTGAAGGAGCGGGGCCTGACCCATGAGTCGTAATACCGAGAGACGCGCTGTTTGTATGCCTCGTTCCGAAGGTTTGCTACCGTTCGGCGTTCTTCGATTAAGTCTAGGCTTAATGCAAGTGCAGCCTCGTTCGCCTTTGGTTTGAAACCTTCCGTTCGGTAAGACGACTCGCTGATCTCGACTGGGACCACGGCTTCCAAGCCGAATGCTAGGCTAAAGGGAGTTTCCCATATGGAGGTTCGGTAGGACGTCTGGATGGCCCACAGAGCTTCGGAAAGCTTCTCTAGCCAGGCTCCCTTGGCACTGTTAAGTTGCCGTTTCAAGAGTTTCTTTATAATTTTATTCACGGCCTCTACCTGGCCGTTCGATTGAGGGTGAGCTGGGGAGGCGAAGAATAGGTTGATTTTGAGGCGAGTGCAGAACTGTCTGAAGAGTTCCGAATCAAACTGTTTGCCGTTATCGGTGATGATGGCGTGTGGGATGCCGAAGCGGCAACAGATGTTGGTCCAGACAAACTCCTCAATCCTCGCTGCCGTTATGGTGGCTAAGGCTTCAGCCTCCACCCACTTCGTAAAGTAGTCAACGGCAACGACCGCATACTTAACCTGTCCCTTGCCTTGCGGCATAGGCCCAATCAGGTCAAGTCCCCACTGGGCGAATGGCCATGGACTCACGATTGGTGTAAGAGGTTCGGCAGGACTGTGTGGAACATTGCTGAACCGCTGGCACTTGTCGCTCCTCTTTACCATTGCAATCGCATCCCGATGCATGGACGGCCAGTAGTAGCCCTGCCGGAAGGCTTTGTGGGCCAGGGATCTGGAACCGGAATGATCACCGCAGACACCGCTGTGGATCTTCCGAAAGACATACTTGCCCTGCTCTTCGATGATGCATTTCATGTAGGGGGTCGTGTAGCCGCGTTTGTACAGAATGTCATTGATGACAATGTATCTTGCCGATCGGTAACGCAGCTTTCTCGCTTGAACCTTGTCTTCCGGGAGGGTACCGTTCGTTAAGTATATGTATATTGGCGACATCCAGGTGTCCTCATACCGTACGGCACATATGTCAACGGTGGTGGTGCTTGGCTGGGCTAGGATCTCGACTGGGACCTTTCGGCCGATTTTGTCGTTAATTGCCGAAGCCAGTCTGGCTAATGCGTCAGCATGGCTGTTCTTTGACCTGGGAACCTGCCGAATTTCGTAGGCCTGGAACTGCTGAAGTAATGAGTGTGCCGATGACAAGTAGGCTGCCATAGATACATCTTTGGCCGCGAAATCGGCAGTGACTTGGTTTACGATGAGTTGTGAATCGCTATGGATGCTGACCTGCTTAGCCCCCATGCTCTTTGCTAGCCAAAGGCCAGCTAGAGGGCTTCGTACTCTGCCTCATTATTGGATGTTTGGAAACCAAATCTGATGGCATATTCCATCTTGGTTCCATCGGGGGCGGTGAGTACCAAGCCAGCTCCGCACCCTTGTTGGTTTGCCGAGCCATCCACGTGTAGGATCCAGATAGGAATTGATTGGTCAAACCGGCCATCGTTCGGCAGGCCTTCCAATGGAGGGGTTTTCCCAGGTTCTGGTGCCTCCGAAGGTGTTAGTTCAGCGATGAAGTCTACCACGGCTTGTCCTTTTTCGGCAGGTCTGGGTTTGAACTGTACGTCGAATTCTCCTAACTCGATCGCCCATTTCACCAGCCTATCGGATGTTTCTGGTTTTTGAAAAACCTGCCGAAGAGGCTGGTTGGTTAGGACGATGATGGTATGGGCCTGAAAGTAGGGCCGCAACCTTCGGGCGGAAACGACCAGAGCCAAAGCCAGCAGCTCGAGTGGAGGGTACCGAGACTCTGCCCCCTATAGGGCCTTGCTGACGTAAAAAATCGGTAGCTCTGCCTTCTCTGGTATCCGTATCAATACTGAGCTGACGGCAGTGTTGGATACCGATAGATACAGAGAGAGAATTTCCCCTGGGAGAGGTTTGGAAAGTTGTGGCGCTCTGCCCATGTAGTCCTTCAAGTCTTGAAACACCTTATCGCATTCGGCAGTCCATTCTATATGACGTTTGCCCCCTTTCAAGGCTTTGAAGAACGGTGCGCACTTGTCTATGGCTTTGGAGATGAAGCGAGTGAGGGCTGCTACTCGTCCGGTAAGGCTCTAGATGTCCTTCTGTGTCTTCGGCACCTCCATGTCGATTATGGCCCTGATTTTATCGGGGTTTGCCTCGATACCCCTTTGGCTGATCATGAAACCGAGGAATCTTCCCGAAGATACGCCAAAGGCGCACTTTGTTGGGTTGAGTCTCATTCGGTAATCCTTCAAGATGCCGAACATGAGGGATAGGTTCACCAGATGTTCCCCTGCCATTCGGCTCTTTACTAGCATGTCATCCACATAGACCTCCATCGTACTGCCGATCTGCTCAGTGAAGATTCGGTTGACCAGTCTCTGGTAGGTTGCCCCCGCATTCTTCAAGCCAAACGGCATTACGTTATAGCAATATAGGCCTTTGTCTGTTATGAACGTCGTGTGTTCACTGTAGGCAGGGTGCATGAAAATCTGGTTGTATTCAGAGTATGCGTCCATGAAGCTGAGTAGTTCGTGACCGGCAGTGGCGTCAACTAGCTGATCGATGCGCGGTAACGGGAAGCTATCCTTCGGACAGGCCTTGTTCAGATCGGTATAGTCTTGGCACATTCACCATCCGCCTTTTGCCTTCCGGACCATGACTGAGTTTGCCAGCCAGTCCGGGTATACAACCTCCCGAATGAAGCCTATGGTCATGAGTTTGTCTACTTCGTTCTTCATAGCTTCATACCGTTCGGCATCGTAGATCGGCGCTTTTGCCTGACAAGCTTGAATGCTGGTGAGATGCTCAGCTTGTGGCTGATGACATCAGGGGATATGCCCGGCATGTCGTTGTAAGACCAGGCAAAGACTTCCGAGTTTTGCCGAAGGAACTGGATGAATTCGGCGCGGAGGGTGGCGTTTAGCATGGTGCCGATTCGTACGCACCGGTCTGGCTGACCCTCGTCTAGCACCACGGTTTTGAGATCTTCGGCAGGTTGTGCCATCGGAGTAGGCATTTCTTCCCTTGGATCATCCACTGATTCATTACCGTTCGGCAAGTCCACCACCGTGAAGGTCTCCTTTTGCTTCTAAGGGGCTGTCGATTTCAACGCCGTGGCGTAGCAGTTCCGAGCGCTTAGCTGATCGCCCCTGATTGCCCTCGTACCGTAGCAAGTCGAGAACTTCATGAGTAGCATGTGGGGGGACAAGTGGGCCTTTATCGCCGTGAGTGCCGTTCGGCCGACAATAACGTTGTATGCCGTCGAACAATCCACTACAAGGAACTGGTCGTAGACCATGGTCCTTCGTGGGGCTACGCCAAAAGCGATCGGTAGGCTGACACTACCGATTGGCTGGACCAAGTCTCCGGAAAAGCTAAGGAGAGGCAAAAGCTGTCGGTTGACCTGACATACTGCTTCACAGACCGGTTAGATGCCCCGGCGAAGGTTGGGCCTCCACTGATCGTGCTGATCATATTGATTTGCCGATTGGCGTTCGTCGCTGGCGCCTGCTGCGGCCTGGCTATGTACTGATCCAGTTTGCCTTCTCGAATTAACCGCTCGATGATTTTTCGCAAACTTATACAGTCCTCGGTATTGTGGCTGTTTGCTAGTGGTATTGGCAGAATTTCCCTGCATCCCGGCCATCCTGCCGACTAGGCTTCCGGAAGGCGGGCTTCGGGATTATCTCATTTTCGTTCATCAGCACCGCTTCGTAGGAAGTGTTGAGCAAGGTGAACACCTCCGTTCCCTAGTGATGCGCTGGTAACGGAGCTCAGTAACTGTCCCTGCCGTACCTGCTCTTGTTTTTCTTGGAATGCCCCTTTTGGGAGCTTCCGGCATCTTTGCGCTTGTGGCTCTCAGTGTATTCGGCAGTTTGTGTCGCTGGCGCGAACGGCGATGCTTGTGCCGTGGAGGACCGCTGTATGGGTTCGTTCTGCCGAGTCGTGGGCTCGGCCCTCGAATTGAAGTATTCGGCTTTGGCATGGATTGCCGCTTGCTTCATGAGTTCATCGTACGTACGCCAATTGCTGCTGTGTACTAGATACCGAAAGTGTGAGGACCGTAGGCCACTCTTGAAGGCGCCGTAGGCTGCCCTGTCATCGGTATCCGGACACCTCGAGTATTCATGGCTGAATCGTGCGGCATATTCACGCAATGGTTCGTCATCCCTCTGCCGGATGATGTATAGGTCGTCGGCAGAGTACAGTCTGTCCGTTTGGATCATGAAATGGTTCAGGAAGATCTGCTTCAGCTCGTCGAAGGAATCGACCGTCCCTGGTTCCAAACGGTAGAACCAATTCAGAGCCGCCTCTGTGAGCGAAGAGGGGAACAGTAGGCACAGTCCTTCGTCGCTTAACCCTCGGCATCCTACGGCCGACTGGAAAGAGTGAAGGTGCGTCAGGAGGTCCTCCACTCCTGTGTAAGCGGTAATGCGTAGGGGCTGTACATCCCTATCCTGCCGTGAGTGCCTTATGCGCTCGGTGAAGGGTCCTGGCCGAAGCCTTCCCCAGTCTGGCTCTTGCGAGCGAGTCCGATCGTCCTCCATTTTCTGTACCCTCTGAAGGAGAAGGCGAATGACAGGGTCCCTGTCTGGTATCTCCTCCGCAGTTTGATGCACCGACTGCTGCTGGGATCTGACAGGGTTAACCTCAGAGAACTTTGTTGGCGTTGCCGAACAGTAGGATGATGACCGATTCGTGGAAGGGGTGTATTCTTGGTCGGACTCTGCCGTTGATTCCAAGACTTGTATCCTCCGTATCGGCGACCTCCTTCCCAGACTTTTCAGCCGGGGGTCATCCAGGCGCGCCTTTATCCTGATCGGCGACCCCTGTCGTTCGGTTTGTCGTTCGGCCTCCCGATCCAATAGCCTATGGCGACAATCGGAATAAACTTTCTTCGGCACATGAGGCTTATTTTTTGGTGCCGGGACTACCAAGGGTTTAGATGGTGCAGGCGCAGCCTCGACCACCTTTTTACCCTTCCTCTGCCGACGGGGAGTGTAGGCTCTCGGAGGATCGATCGGTCTGGATGTTTTGCGTTTGCTGCTGGTTCAGCAGCTGTTGTGTTTCGTCCACCTTATCTAATATAAATCGTTGGTTTTGTTAAAAAAAAAATAAAGCTTTGTTTACACCCAAAATGAACATCCAATGAGAACAAGACACGTGGAAGAAATCGTGCCTGGTCAGAGATGCCTTCAGCATCCTACCTTTCGATCGCTCCATTAGGGCAACGCCCTCTCCTGGGACACGTGGCATGCTCCCAAGCGACGTCCACAGTCCCACATCGAAATTATCAACAAAGTACACACCTCCCAATGCCTATAAAAGAGGCCGACCACCCCAAAATGGAGGTAATCAGTGTTGAGAATTAATGACTAACTCACTGCCCTTTTAAGATCTTGTTGTTGATGGACTTTGGACAAAGAACTCAATGATGGATGAGTCTTACACACACACACAGAAATTAACCAAGCACAAATGACACAAGTGTTTATAGAGGTTCAGCAAATTGCCTACATCCTCTTTGGTGATCACCTTGAGAAATTTCACTAATGAAGATAGGTTACAACTTTGGTTTACAAAGGAAACCCCCTTAGAACACTACCCTCACAATCTGTTTCTCTCACACCCTTGCTCAACACCTTGATACACTTAGAGAACTCTCTTGCTTTCCCCTTAGGTTTTCTGAACACACAACTAAAACTTCAGCTCTAACTCAACTTGGAATACCAGCTTCTTCCACTTACAATTATTCAACTTGTTTTCTCCTCTTGTGTTATCTTACTTCACCCCATTTCCTACACAAGCCAATAGACAAGAGATAAGATATCAGCTTGTCCTCCACGTTCTTCCCTTTAGTCACCACTTAGACTAAATGTCAGATCAAGTAGGTAAATAGAATCCAACTCAGCCACCTCCCACTTACACCAGAAAATGGAGAGTGATATCTTTGAAATAAGATAACCAATTAGCCATGAGTGCTCTCCCAACTATCCAGCAGGTAGTCAACGTTCATTTAACTCAGAAGTGACCCACTAAGCCTCTGAAATCTTGTGGAAAGCGATAGCCATTGAAAACACTGTTGAAAACGCGTAAGAAATCGTCACAGCACGACTGGGACGACCGGTCGCCAGGAACTGGCGACCGGTCGCTTTTGGTTTTTCCTCCAGACCTTGAATCTGCTTCTAAACGACCGGTCTCAAATGCTAAGCGACCGGTCGCTAGCTTCCTGCGACCGGTCGCAAAGAACTGGCGACCGGTCGCTCGTTGATGTTGCTCCAGACTTCGAATCTGCTTCAAAACGACCGGTCACAAATGCCTAGCGACCGGTCGCTTTTAGGCAGATTCAAAATCTTCCTTTCAGCGCCAAAACCAACCTTGTATCCTTAGGTGAGCCATTTTCCCAACAATCTCCACCATGGCGAGCCTAATACTCCTTGTGGACATCATTGCCTTCTAGGACATCTGTAATGTCTTGAGAATCGTCCTAATAACTCTCAAGAACTCCACCTCAATCTTTAGCATGTAACAAGATTGAGCAAGCTCAAACAATGCTTGAACTTAGCTGTTGTGACTGGCTTTGTTAGGCAATCTGAAGCGTTCTCATTTGTATGAACCTTCATTATTGTGATGTCTCCATCATTCACCCAATCCCTTATCCGGTGGTATCTCACATCAATGTGTTTGGACCTCCCATGGAACACTTGATTCTTCACTAAGCAAATAGCACTTTGACTGTCACTTAGAATCACCACCAAGTCTTGAGCTATCCCGAATTCCTTTGCCAATCTCTTCAGCCATACCGCTTCTTTTGAAGCTTCCGTTAAAGCCATATACTCCGCTTCCGTAGTAGACAAGGCACTAACCGATTGTAACACTGCTCTCCAACTAATCGGTCCTCCACCACAAGTGAAGACATATCCTGTGGTGGATCTCCTCTTGTCTAGATCTCCTGCATAATCAGAATCTACATACCCCGACACACATGCCTTTCCTTGTTGTCTTTCAAACAATATCCCAAGCCTTTTGGTGCCCTTCAAGTACCTGAGAATCCATTTTGCTGCTGTCCAATGTTGCCTTCCAGGATTCGCCATATACCTTGACACCACACTAACGGCTTGGGCTAAGTCGGGGCGTGTGCACACCATTGCATACATGAGACACCCTACCAAGCTTGCATATGGAACTTTACTCATTTCCTCCTTCTCCACATTCGTAGAAGGACATTCTTTTGCACTTAACTTAAAATGCTCCGCCAAAGGAGTAGACACCGGTTTGCAATCCATCATATTAAACCTTTCAAGTACCTTGGAAATATACTTGCTTTGTGACAGCCACAACTTGCCTTCCTTTCTGTCTCTCCTTATCTCCATTCCTAGGATCTTTTGTGCAGCACCAAGATCCTTCATGTCAAACTCCCTTCCAAGTAATGTCTTCAAATTCTGGATTTTTGACATGTCCTTACATGCAATTAGCATGTCATCAACATAAAGAAGCAAAAGGATGAAGTTACCATCCTTGAATGCATGAGAGTACACACAACAATCAGATTCACATCTTCTATACCCAATCTTCATCATGTAAGAATCGAAGCACTTGTTCCACTGCCTTGGAGATTGCTTCAGTCCATACAAAGACTTCTTCAACCTGCAAACCAGATTTTCCTTCCCTGCTTCAATGAACCCTTGAGGTTGGCTCATGTAGATGTCTTCCTCCAATTCACCATGAAGGAAAGCAGTCTTCACATCCATTTGCTCCACCTCCATGTCCTCTTGTGCTACTATGGAGAGTAGTAGTCGTATAGAAGTATGTTTCACCACCGGAGAGAAGATTTCATCATA
Organism: Prunus avium; assembly: GCF_965620075.1. Classification (NCBI taxonomy): domain Eukaryota; kingdom Viridiplantae; phylum Streptophyta; class Magnoliopsida; order Rosales; family Rosaceae; genus Prunus; species Prunus avium. Next base: position 26,282,658 of record NC_142291.1, read on the forward strand.
ATCAACTCCCTCCTTTTGCAAGAATCCTTTTGCCACCAACCGAGCTTTGAATAAGGTGGCACCCTTCTCATGCATTTCTTCTTTCTTCCTAAACACCCATTTGCAGCCAATAACCTTGCGACCTTTGGGTTTAGGAACTAACTCCCAAACTGAGTTTTGGTGTAGAGATTCCATCTCTTGCATCATAGCTTCCATCCAACTTTCCCGTTCCATGTTCTCAACAGCTTCTTGGAACGTGGTTGGTTCTTCTTCACTAGCATTTAGGGCATAGTGAACTGCATCCATCTCCCATCCAAACCTTTGAGGTGGTTTGATGGTTCTCTTGGGCCTGGACCGAGCTATAGATGATGGCTCCACCTGTTCTTGAGCCTCTTCTTCTTCTTGAGTGTGTTGTTGATGCTGCCCAGCTTCTTCCTCTTCAATGTCGGACTCCACCTCCTCCTGAACGTCTTCAGTTGGCTGTTTCTGAGTAGTCTTTCTTGACACCTTCTTGAGTGGAACTTCAAAGGTTGTTTCTTTCTCAACAACATCCTCCTTTGCCTCTGAATTCTTGACTTTGTTCATAGGTATGGTCTTCTCATCAAACACAACATTTCTGCTGAGTATCTTCTTGTGGTTCACTGGATCCCACAGCTTGTAGCCCTTCACACCACTCTCAAATCCAATGAAAATACATTCAAGAGACTTTGGCTTCAACTTGGATCTTTCATCACTAGGAATAAGTGCATATGCACTGCACCCAAACACCTTAAGATTCGAATAATCGATTGACCTTTTAGACCATACCTCCTCTGCACACTTGAACTCAAGATTTCTTGAAGGCGATCGGTTAACCAAATAGGCAGCGTGGTTAACCGTTTCTGCCCAAAAAGATTCGGGCAACCCTGCATGAATTCTCATACATCTCTCACGCTCCATGAGAGTTCGGTTCATCCTCTCCGCAGCTCCATTTTGTTGGGGTGTCTTCTTCACGGTAAAGTGCCTCTTAATGCCTTCACTTTTGCAAAACTCAAGGAACTTGCTGTCCTTATATTCACCACCATTGTCACTCTTTAGGATCTTGATCTTTCTTCCGGTTAGGTTCTCTACTTCCGCCTTCCACTCTTTGAATTTGGTGAAGACCTCAGATTTCTCCTTCATGAAGTAGACCCAAACCTTCCTGGAAAAATCATCCAAGAAAGTCACAAAATAGCGAGCTCCACCCTTCGATTTAACCGGTGATGGCCCCCATACATCCGTGTGAATATAATCTAGCACACCCGTGCTTTCTTCCTCTTTGTTTCGCTGCTTGAAAGCTATTTTTGATTGCTTTCCCATGGTACAAAATCTGCAGAACTCAAGCTTGCAACTTTGAACACCTTTCAACAATTTTCTGTTGTGTAGTTCCTGCATGCCCCTCTCACTCATGTGCCCTAGCCTCAAATGCCAAAGCTGAGTTTCATCTTCCGAGTCCTTGCTTGTAGATACAGCTGCTCCACCTATGATTGTTGTACCACACAACCTATATAGACAATTAGGTTGAATCTCACCCTTCATAATCACAAGTGAACCTTTTGAGACTATGAGTTTCCCTCCATTTGCTTTGAATGAATAACCATTCTTATCAAGAGTTCCAAGGGAAATGAGATTCTTACGCAACTTTGGAATGTGCCTTACCATTCCAAGCGTCCTAACAGCCCCATCATGCATCTTTACCTTGATTGTACCGGTTCCTTTGACTCTACACATTGAGCCATCCCCCATCATCACTTCACTGCTATCTTCTTTCTCATACGTGTCAAACCACTTCTTGTTTGAGCACATATGATATGAGCATCCGGAATCCAAAATCCAATCGGAAGAGGAACACCTTGAAGAATTAGCCAATGCATTTGTTTTAACATTGCTATTAACACACAAAAGCTCACCATCACTTTCCGTGACATCCTCCGCTGTGTTTGCTGCATTCTTCCCTTTGTTCTTCTTCTCCTTCCATATGGGGCAATTCTTTTTCCAATGCTCCTTTGACCCACACTCGAAACAACCATCTTTCGCCTTGGATTTGGACCTTCCTCTATTGCCTTTCTTGCCTTCACGCCTCTTTGAACGACCTCTCTCTCCGGTCTTTGCAACTAGACCTTCACCTTGAGAGTTTTCTCCCGAACGTTGAGTCATCCTATGGTGTGTCATGATGTCTTGCACCACAGGCTCAAAATCAAGAGTAACCTTTCCGAACATAAGAGTGGTTCGGAAGTGTTTATAGGACGAAGGTAAGGATGTCAACAACATGAGAGCCTTATCCTCCGGACTATAATTCACATCCATTCTCTGCAAGTCAGCAACACATCTATTGAAACTACTTAGATGTTCCATTAGATTTCCTCCCTCCTCCATCTTAAGATTCAGGAGTTCTTCCTTGAGGAAGAGTTTGTTGGACAACGATTTCCCTGCAAACATCTCTTCGAGCTTCTCCCATGTTTGCTTCGCTGTATCCTTTATCACGTTGATGAGCACCTCATCGGAGAGATAGTTTTCGATAGCTCCTCTGGCTAACTCGTCAAGAACTCCCCACTCATCATCCGTCATGCTTGCTGGCTTCTTCTCCTTGCCAACCAACACTACATGGAGCTGTTGTTGTGTAAGAGCTGACTTCATCCTTCGTTGCCAAAGAGTGAAGTTCTCCTTCCCTGTGAAAGGCTTTAACTCCACCTTCATACTTGCTGCCTGTGGTGGCTTCATATGCTGTGAACTGCTACCACTCTCAGCTTCCATGTCACTTGCCATCTTCAACACACTAGCACTCCAAGAGAAGAACTAGCTCCAGCTGCCAAACACAGCTCTGATACCACTTGTTGAGAATTAATGACTAACTCACTGCCCTTTTAAGATCTTGTTGTTGATGGACTTTGGACAAAGAACTCAATGATGGATGAGTCTTACACACACACACAGAAATTAACCAAGCACAAATGACACAAGTGTTTATAGAGGTTCAGCAAATTGCCTACATCCTCTTTGGTGATCACCTTGAGAAATTTCACTAATGAAGATAGGTTACAACTTTGGTTTACAAAGGAAACCCCCTTAGAACACTACCCTCACAATCTGTTTCTCTCACACCCTTGCTCAACACCTTGATACACTTAGAGAACTCTCTTGCTTTCCCCTTAGTTTTTCTGAACACACAACTAAAACTTCAGCTCTAACTCAACTTGGAATACCAGCTTCTTCCACTTACAATTATTCAACTTGTTTTCTCCTCTTGTGTTATCTTACTTCACCCCATTTCCTACACAAGCCAATAGACAAGAGATAAGATATCAGCTTGTCCTCCACGTTCTTCCCTTTAGTCACCACTTAGACTAAATGTCAGATCAAGTAGGTAAATAGAATCCAACTCAGCCACCTCCCACTTACACCAGAAAATGGAGAGTGATATCTTTGAAATAAGATAACCAATTAGCCATGAGTGCTCTCCCAACTATCCAGCAGGTAGTCAACGTTCATTTAACTCAGAAGTGACCCACTAAGCCTCTGAAATCTTGTGGAAAGCGATAGCCATTGAAAACACTGTTGAAAACGCGTAAGAAATCGTCACAGCACGACTGGGACGACCGGTCGCCAGGAACTGGCGACCGGTCGCTTTTGGTTTTTCCTCCAGACCTTGAATCTGCTTCTAAACGACCGGTCGCAAATGCTAAGCGACCGGTCGCTAGCTTCCTGCGACCGGTCGCAAAGAACTGGCGACCGGTCGCTCGTTGATGTTGCTCCAGACTTCGAATCTGCTTCAAAACGACCGGTCGCAAATGCCTAGCGACCGGTCGCTTTTAGGCAGATTCAAAATCTTCCTTTCAGCGCCAAAACCAACCTTGTATCCTTAGGTGAGCCATTTTCCCAACAATCAGAACTTACGGCATACAAGCCTATTGATCTATCAGTTGAACTTTCTAATCCCGAACTTACTTAAGCATCGGAGAGCCTTCGGTCGGTACCACACCGGTGCCTTGGATCTTACCGAGCGTTTGCTCATATTGCAGATCACGCTCCCTACCGAGGCATTGAGGATACCGAAGGTATAAAATTACTAAGTTGACCCTCTAAGTCATAGAACCACTTTTTGGCGTCAACAGTTTGGTGCCGTCTGTGGGAAACGATAAACAAATCGACCCTTTATCCCAAACATATGGGGACCAACTCGAAAACTACGATTTCTTCCACGTGTCTTGTTCTCATTGGATGTTCATTTTGGGTGTAAACAAAGCTTTATTTTTTTTAACAAAACCAACGATTTATATTAGATAAAATCATATCTTCACGAAATGTTAAAAAAAATTATATCGATTTGTTTGGAAAAAAATTAACATCACACTAAAAAATAAAAACACAAAAACTAATTTATATAAATGTATGCAAATTTATACCCTCACATTTACATGCATCCATCCCATTGGAGGAGGTGTATGTAAATGTTGCTTTATACCTCCATCTGCCAGGAAATTGCACACCCGTGAATAATGCATGCATCGAAAGCCTTCATCTTTTTTTTTTTTTTTTTTGTTTTTTTTTGTTATATTAGAGGAAAGAAATCCTTTGGAGTTTCGAACCTGAGTGCCATGGGCCCAGGAGGAATCCACCACAACTGTGGTAGAACCCATTGGCGTCTTTATCTTTCTTTTCACTTGTCTCTCATTTGTGAACTCTCTGTTTTGGGCTCCACATAATTTTACAGGGTATGTTTATAATCAAAGAAACCACATACCACAAGCAACAGCTTCCTTTGCTTCCTATAAGAGCAATGCTATTCACAATCCCTCAAAAGCGATTCTCACTATACTTGCTAGACACGTGTACACGCGTTCCCAATGGAGAAATCTTTGTTTGTCTCCATCTCTTTCTTTCTCTTTCTTCTTCTTCTTCCTCTTTATTTCCTTATCTCCATTAAAAAAAATTATAAAAATAAAAGAAGAAATACATTGAGAACGCATGTATACGTGTCTAGGTGAGAATAGCTTTTGAGCGATTGTGAATAACATTGCTCATGATCATAAAGACCTTTGTTCTCTGCTAAAAAAAACATAATCTTTGTTCTAATTATCCATCAACCCCTTCACACTTCAACTAACACTCAAATTGCAACATTTTTAGTAGGTAGTTGAGCTAAAGAGAGAACAAAGCCTCGAGTGGTATTGCTTTGAGCGAATAGTGAAATGGCTGAGAACGTCGTCTCTTTTCTTTTGCAAAGGCTCGGTGATTTGCTCACAGAAGAAGTCAACTCCTTGATCCAGGTCCCCAACCAAGTTAGGCTGTTGCAGCAAGAGCTACAGGTTATGCGCAGCTTCCTAAGAGATGCAGATTCAAGACAAGAAAAAGAAGCATCTGTACGAGAGTTCGTTGCACAAATCAGAGATGCTGCTTATGACGCGGAAGATGTCATCGATAAATTTGCTCACAAAATAGAATCCGAACGCAACCGTAGGAGGAACAAGATCTGTATGTCTTACAGATTTTTTAAATACGGCAGAAAAGTAAAAATGCTGCACAACGTTGGGTCAAAGATTGAGGAGATCAAGGGCCGCATCTCTCAACTGAGGGTGAACCTAGAAACATATGGCATAAGGAGATTGAAGGAAGAAGAGGGGCCGAGCTATTCTGACAGGGTTGTGACCAACTTACGCCGCACTCGCTCTTACTCCGTCAACCATAATGTTGTTGGTTTGGTGGAATCTGCCCAGACATTAGCGACTGAGCTTGTGAAACCAGGAAACTCCGGCAGTCGAGTGGTTTCAATATGTGGAATGGGAGGGTTGGGCAAGACCACTCTGGCTAGGAAGGTTTACCATCATGATGAAGTTAGGGATCATTTTTCTCACTTCATTTGGGTGTGCGTATCTCAACAATATCAAACAAGAGACATTTGGGAGCAAATTCTGTTTAAACTTACGTCCCCTGGAGAAAAGGAGAGAGAGAAGATCGCAAAGATGAAAGATGATGAGGTAGCTAAAGAACTTTTTGTGCTACTTCAAAAGATGAGAAGCTTGGTGGTTCTTGATGATATATGGGATGCGAATGCGTGGTCATTGCTAAGTGTGTTGAGAATTAATGACTAACTCACTGCCCTTTTAAGATCTTGTTGTTGATGGACTTTGGACAAAGAACTCAATGATGGATGAGTCTTACACACACACACAGAAATTAACCAAGCACAAATGACACAAGTGTTTATAGAGGTTCAGCAAATTGCCTACATCCTCTTTGGTGATCACCTTGAGAAATTTCACTAATGAAGATAGGTTACAACTTTGGTTTACAAAGGAAACCCCCTTAGAACACTACCCTCACAATCTGTTTCTCTCACACCCTTGCTCAACACCTTGATACACTTAGAGAACTCTCTTGCTCTCACCTTGGTTTTTCTGAACAAAGCTCTCTCAAGAAACTCTAACTTGTTTCCAGCTTTTGCCACTACATTTGTTCAACATTCTTTCTCCCTTGTGTTATCTTACTTCATCCCATTACCTACACAGGCCAATGGACAAAAGATAGGATATCTGATTGTCCTCCACGTTCTTTCCTTTTAGTCACCACTTAGACTAAGGGTCAGATTAGGTAGGTAATACAATCCCACTCAGCCACCTCCATTAAACCAGAAAATGGAGAGGAGATTAATCAAAATAGGATAACCAATTAGCCATGAGTGCTCTCCCAACTATCCAGCAGGTAGTCAACTCTCTTTTACCTCAGAAGTGATCCATTAAGCACCTGCAAACTCGTGGAAAGCGATAGCCATTGAAAAGACAGTTGAAAATACGTAAGCAAAGCATCACAGCACGACTGGAGCGACCGGTCGTCAGGAATGGGCGACCGGTCGCCAGAATTTTTCCCTCCAGACTTTGAATCTGCTTCTAAGCGACCGGTCGCAAATGTCCAGCGACCGGTCGCTCGTGTGCCTGCGACCGGTCGCAAAGAACTAGCGACCGGTCGCTCTTCAGTTTTGCTTCCAGACTTCGAATCTGCTTCAAAACGACCGGTCGCAAATGTCCAGCGACCGGTCGCTTTTAGGCAGATTCAAAATCATCCTTTGAGCGCCAAAAAACTTTGTATCCTTTTAGGTGAGCCATTTTTTCCAACAATCTCCACCATGGCGAGCCTAATACTCCTTGTGGACATCATTGCCTTCCAGGACATCTGTAATGTCTTGAGAATCGCCCTGATAACTCTCAAGAACTCCACCTCAATCTTTAGCATGTAACAAGATTGAGCAAGCTCAAACAATGCTTGAACTTTGCTGCTGTGACTGGCTTTGTTAGGCAATCTGAAGCGTTCTCATTTGTATGAACCTTCATTATTGTGATGTCTCCATCATTCACCCAATCCCTTATCCGGTGGTATCTCACATCAATGTGTTTGGACCTCCCATGGAACACTTGATTCTTCACTAAGCAAATAGCACTTTGACTGTCACTTAGAATCACCACCAAGTCTTGAGCTATCCCGAATTCCTTTGCCAATCTCTTCAGCCATACCGCTTCTTTTGAAGCTTCCGTTAACGCCATATACTCCGCTTCCGTAGTAGACAAGGCACTAACCGATTGTAACACTGCTCTCCAACTAATCGGTCCTCCACCACAAGTGAAGACATATCCTGTGGTGGATCTCCTCTTGTCTAAATCTCCTGCATAATCAGAATCTACATACCCCGACACACATGCATTTCCTTGTTGTCTTTCAAACAATATCCCAAGCCTTTTGGTGCCCTTCAAGTACCTGAGAATCCATTTTGCTGCTGTCCAATGTTGCCTTCCAGGATTCGCCATATACCTTGACACCACACTAACGGCTTGGGCTAAGTCGGGGCGTGTGCACACCATTGCATACATGAGACACCCTACCAAGCTTGCATATGGAACTTTACTCATTTCTTCCTTCTCCACATTCGTAGAAGGACATTCTTTTGCACTTAACTTAAAATGCTCCGCCAAAGGAGTAGACACCGGTTTGCAATCCATCATATTAAACCTTTCAAGTACCTTGGAAATGTACTTGCTTTGTGACAGCCACAACTTGCCTTCCTTTCTGTCTCTCCTTATCTCCATTCCTAGGATCTTTTGTGCAGCACCAAGATCCTTCATGTCAAACTCCCTTCCAAGCAATGTCTTCAAATTCTGGATTTTTGACATGTCCTTACATGCAATTAGCATGTCATCAACATAAAGAAGCAAAAGGATGAAGTTACCATCCTTGAATGCATGAGAGTAAACACAACAATCAGATTCACATCTTCTATACCCAATCTTCATCATGAAAGAATCAAAGCACTTGTTCCACTGCCTTGGAGATTGCTTCAGCCCATACAAAGACTTCTTCAACCTGCAAACCAGATTTTCCTTCCCTGCTTCAATGAACCCTTGAGGTTGGCTCATGTAGATGTCTTCCTCCAATTCACCATGAAGGAAAGCAGTCTTCACATCCATTTGCTCCACCTCCATGTCCTCTTGTGCTACTATGGAGAGTAGTAGTCGTATAGAAGTATGTTTCACCACCGGAGAGAAGATTTCATCATAATCAACTCCCTCCTTTTGCAAGAATCCTTTTGCCACCAACCGAGCTTTGAATAAGGTGGCACCCTTCTCATGCATTTCTTCTTTCTTCCTAAACACCCATTTGCAGCCAATAACCTTGCGACCTTTGGGTTTAGGAACTAACTCCCAAACTGAGTTTTGGTGTAGAGATTCCATCTCTTGCATCATAGCTTCCATCCAACTTTCCCGTTCCTTGTTCTCAACAGCTTCTTGGAACGTGGTTGGTTCTTCTTCACTAGCATTTAGGGCATAGTGAACTGCATCCATCTCCCATCCAAACCTTTGAGGTGGTTTGATGGTTCTCTTGGGCCTGGACCGAGCTATAGATGATGGCTCCACCTGTTCTTGAGCCTCTTCTTCTTCTTGAGTGTGTTGTTGATGCTGCCCAGCTTCTTCCTCTTCAATGTCAGACTCCACCTCCTCCTGAACGTCTTCAGTTGGCTGTTTCCGTGAAGTCTTTCTTGACACCTTCTTGAGTGGAACTTCAATGGTTGTTTCTTTCTCAACAACATCCTCCTTTGCCTCTGAATTCTTGACTTTGTTCATAGGTATGGTCTTCTCATCAAACACAACATTTCTGCTGAGTATCTTCTTGTGGTTCACTGGATCCCACAGCTTGTAGCCCTTCACACCACTCTCAAATCCAATGAAAATACATTCAAGAGACTTTGGCTTCAACTTGGATCTTTCATCACTAGGAATAAGTGCATATGCACTGCACCCAAACACCTTAAGATTCGAATAATCGATTGACCTTTTAGACCATACCTCCTCTGCACACTTGAACTCAAGATTTCTTGAAGGCGATCGGTTAACCAAATAGGCAGCGTGGTTAACCGTTTCTGCCCAAAAAGATTCGGGCAACCCTGCATGAATTCTCATACATCTCTCACGCTCCATGAGAGTTCGGTTCATCCTCTCCGCAGCTCCATTTTGTTGGGGTGTCTTCTTCACGGTAAAGTGCCTCTTAATGCCTTCACTTTTGCAAAACTCAAGGAACTTGCTGTCCTTATATTCACCACCATTGTCACTCTTTAGGATCTTGATCTTTCTTCCGGTTAGGTTCTCTACTTCCGCCTTCCACTCTTTGAATTTGGTGAAGACCTCAGATTTCTCCTTCATGAAGTAGACCCAAACCTTCCTGGAAAAATCATCCAAGAAAGTCACAAAATAGCGAGCTCCACCCTTCGATTTAACCGGTGATGGCCCCCATACATCCGTGTGAATATAATCTAGCACACCCGTGCTTTCTTCCTCTTTGTTTCGCTGCTTGAAAGCTATTTTTGATTGCTTTCCCATGGTACAAAATCTGCAGAACTCAAGCTTGCAACTTTGAACACCTTTCAACAATTTTCTGTTGTGTAGTTCCTGCATGCCCCTCTCACTCATGTGCCCTAGCCTCAAATGCCAAAGCTGAGTTTCATCTTCCGAGTCCTTGCTTGTAGATACAGCTGCTCCACCTATGATTGTTGTACCACACAACCTATATAGACAATTAGGTTGAATCTCACCCTTCATAATCACAAGTGAACCTTTTGAGACTATGAGTTTCCCTCCATTTGCTTTGAATGAATAACCATTCTTATCAAGAGTTCCAAGGGAAATGAGATTCTTACGCAACTTTGGAATGTGCCTTACCATTCCAAGCGTCCTAACAGCCCCATCATGCATCTTTACCTTGATTGTACCGGTTCCTTTGACTCTACACATTGAGCCATCCCCCATCATCACTTCACTGCTATCTTCTTTCTCATACGTGTCAAACCACTCCTTGTTTGAGCACATATGATATGAGCATCCGGAATCCAAAATCCAATCGGAAGAGGAACACCTTGAAGAATTAGCCAATGCATTTGTTTTAACATTGCTATTAACACACAAAAGCTCACCATCACTTTCCGTGACATCCTCCGCTGTGTTTGCTGCATTCTTCCCTTTGTTCTTCTTCTCCTTCCATATGGGGCAATTCTTTTTCCAATGCTCCTTTGACCCACACTCGAAACAACCATCTTTCGCCTTGGATTTGGACCTTCCTCTATTGCCTTTCTTGCCTTCACGCCTCTTTGAACGACCTCTCTCTCCGGTCTTTGCAACTAGACCTTCACCTTGAGAGTTTTCTCCCGAACGTTGAGTCATCCTATGGTGTGTCATGATGTCTTGCACCACAGGCTCAAAATCAAGAGTAACCTTTCCGAACATAAGAGTGGTTCGGAAGTGTTTATAGGACGAAGGTAAGGATGTCAACAACATGAGAGCCTTATCCTCCGGACTATAATTCACATCCATTCTCTGCAAGTCAGCAACACATCTATTGAAACTACTTAGATGTTCCATTAGATTTCCTCCCTCCTCCATCTTAAGATTCAGGAGTTCTTCCTTGAGGAAGAGTTTGTTGGACAACGATTTCCCTGCAAACATCTCTTCGAGCTTCTCCCATGTTTGCTTCGCTGTATCCTTTATCACGTTGATGAGCACCTCATCGGAGAGATAGTTTTCGATAGCTCCTCTGGCTAACTCGTCAAGAACTCCCCACTCATCATCCGTCATGCTTGCTGGCTTCTTCTCCTTGCCAACCAACACTACATGGAGCTGTTGTTGTGTAAGAGCTGACTTCATCCTTCGTTGCCAAAGAGTGAAGTTCTCCTTCCCTGTGAAAGGCTTTAACTCCACCTTCATACTTGCTGCCTGTGGTGGCTTCATATGCTGTGAACTGCTACCACTCTCAGCTTCCATGTCACTTGCCATCTTCAACACACTAGCACTCCAAGAGAAGAACTAGCTCCAGCTGCCAAACACAGCTCTGATACCACTTGTTGAGAATTAATGACTAACTCACTGCCCTTTTAAGATCTTGTTGTTGATGGACTTTGGACAAAGAACTCAATGATGGATGAGTCTTACACACACACACAGAAATTAACCAAGCACAAATGACACAAGTGTTTATAGAGGTTCAGCAAATTGCCTACATCCTCTTTGGTGATCACCTTGAGAAATTTCACTAATGAAGATAGGTTACAACTTTGGTTTACAAAGGAAACCCCCTTAGAACACTACCCTCACAATCTGTTTCTCTCACACCCTTGCTCAACACCTTGATACACTTAGAGAACTCTCTTGCTCTCACCTTGGTTTTTCTGAACAAAGCTCTCTCAAGAAACTCTAACTTGTTTCCAGCTTTTGCCACTACATTTGTTCAACATTCTTTCTCCCTTGTGTTATCTTACTTCATCCCATTACCTACACAGGCCAATGGACAAAAGATAGGATATCTGATTGTCCTCCACGTTCTTTCCTTTTAGTCACCACTTAGACTAAGGGTCAGATTAGGTAGGTAATACAATCCCACTCAGCCACCTCCATTAAACCAGAAAATGGAGAGGAGATTAATCAAAATAGGATAACCAATTAGCCATGAGTGCTCTCCCAACTATCCAGCAGGTAGTCAACTCTCTTTTACCTCAGAAGTGATCCATTAAGCACCTGCAAACTCGTGGAAAGCGATAGCCATTGAAAAGACAGTTGAAAATACGTAAGCAAAGCATCACAGCACGACTGGAGCGACCGGTCGTCAGGAATGGGCGACCGGTCGCCAGAATTTTTCCCTCCAGACTTTGAATCTGCTTCTAAGCGACCGGTCGCAAATGTCCAGCGACCGGTCGCTCGTGTGCCTGCGACCGGTCGCAAAGAACTAGCGACCGGTCGCTCTTCAGTTTTGCTTCCAGACTTCGAATCTGCTTCAAAACGACCGGTCGCAAATGTCCAGCGACCGGTCGCTTTTAGGCAGATTCAAAATCATCCTTTGAGCGCCAAAAAACTTTGTATCCTTTTAGGTGAGCCATTTTTTCCAACAAAGTGCAGGGTTTCCAACTCAAGAGGACACAGAAACCAAAGTGCTACTTACATCGCGCAACAAAGGCGTAGCATATCGAGCAGATCCGAGAGGTTTCCTCTATGAACCATCGTGTCTAAATGATGAAGATAGCTGGGATCTGTTTCATAAGGTAGCAATTTTTCAAAGAGTGCAAGCTTATGGAGGTAACGCCAACATCTCATCCTAGCTCCATCATGCTTCATGATTGTTAGATTGTCATTTAAATTTTACTAATAGATTGTATTCATCTCCTGTGCATATAAAAACTGTTACATTTTTTCGCCTTTCACAAAATCTGTAGCATTTCAAGAAATAATAACAAATTTAAAATTATAAAATTGGACAATATTTATTGCCTCAGCACAACAATAAAAATAACAAAACAAAGAAAGAAAAAGCAACGTCATCAGCGAAGGAATAAGCTCCTCTTTCCACTTGTGCGTGGGAAAAAAGGAAAATTGTGAATGAGGTCATATCTGTACTTCAGAAATTCGCAAACATTATTTTTATACTACTTTCAATGAACAGTTGACAGCTTTTATGTGTGATCCATCATCTCTAAACTAAATCAACCATGACACTAATCTAGCCCAGCTCATCCACACAAAAGCCTTTGGAAAACTCTCTAGTCAAGATCACTACTTTTGCATGACAATCATTCAAATTCAAATGCATCACACAAAAATGGAAGTTGACAATTGTGGACTGAAATCTAGCAAAGATGAAATAACACTAGCCTTGTCAACTGTGTGTACCTTCATGGGATTTATCAGCTGGGTCCAAAACCTTTCCAATTTCAACACATAACCACTTTAGTGTCAAACCATAAGTTGCTTCCATCATGAGATAACCTAAGTAGATCGTTGAAGTTGGCTCGGCTTAAAACGGTGCGGAATAGGAAGGAGGAGCAAGAAGAGACCGGTCGCCAGTTCCACATCTTTTGTCTCCCGGCGTGTTTTGGTTATTTACCAGGGTTTTGGGTATTTTGTTAGCCTATTTGGGCTAGGTTAAGACTTCTGTTCCTATTAGGTTTATACTTAAATCCTATGAACTATAAATAGGCATTTTAGCACTAGGTTTTCATAAAGTGAGAAAACTATGGCATCAAATTGGGTTTGAGCCAAGGCTGAGAGAAAAGAGAGCTAGAGTTTGAGAGAGAGCAAATGGGGGTCTTCATTGTAACCAAAGGGGTTCTTTCTTACAAGTGAATTTCTTGGGGATCACCAAGAGGACGTAGGCACAACGCCGAACCTCTATAAATTCTTGTGTTCTTTGTGTGTTTGTTTGCTTTTCGGTTCATGTTTGCATTTTATCTTTGTGTGGCTCTTGTGTGGTAGTTGCATAGTCCATTAACAACAAGGTCTTGGAGTGCTTTCGCACAACACATAGTGCATAGCAGCACCATCCAAATCAAGTGGAATTGGAAACAACTTTAGAGTTTTTGGGGTCTCATCAAGATGATACTGAACTTTGAGAGAATAGACAACAAAAAGGTTACTTTGGAAAATTTAAAAATACCAACACATTCTTTGAGAAACAAACTAGCAATATTTGTAAGAGCCATGCAAATCATTACATTTAACATTAAATTGTTCTATACTTAAACCAAATACATTTACCATGCAAATGCATATTATATATATATATGTATATTGTACTATATATGTCTATAATATATATGGGTATATTATAATAATAATATGTTACTATTATTATAATAAAAATATATATATGCATCTTATACACTGGTGAGCTTGAGACTAGGTAATCCTCCCCTTCCACATGGGAAGATAGCACTATTCCAAATCAAGTGGAATTGGAAACAACTTTAGAGTTTTTGGGGTCTCATCAAGATGATACTGAACTTTGAGAGAATAGACAACAAAAAGGTTACTTTGGAAAATTTAAAAATACCAACACATTCTTTGAGAAACAAACTAGCAATATTTGTAAGAGCCATGCAAATCATTACATTTAACATTAAATTGTTCTATACTTAAACCAAATACATTTACCATGCAAATGCATATTATATATATATATGTATATTGTACTATATATGTCTATAATATATATGGGTATATTATAATAATAATATGTTACTATTATTATAATAAAAATATATATATGCATCTTATACACTGGTGAGCTTGAGACTAGGTAATCCTCCCCTTCCACATGGGAAGATAGCACTATTTTGCTATCCTAACCAGAAACACTTGAGTGCAATGGGAATAATGGGGATAACACTATTTTGTTATCCCCAATATCAATCACGACATACAACATGTGATAACATTTCCACATGGCAATCTATGATTGGTTGGGGATAGCAAAATAGTGTTATCCCCGTTTCATACAAGTTTTTCTACCTCCTTAGGTGTTTTTGGTGGGCCCGGTATTAGCAATCCCATTTAGACTAGGATCAGATGAAACAAACATGGAACTAAATTTAGTCCAAGGCAAGCCTACGTATCAAACAGCCCCTTCGTCCCTAATAGGTCAACTATACAAATTAAATAATAAATCTTCTAATCAAATATACAACTCATAACAACAAGGAGTGCTATTATTATCCCTAGTACGTATATTTGTGCTTATAGTTTATCTTTGTTGTATTGTAGATCACCCACCAGCTACAAGGGCAAAAAATTCTGAAAATCCTTTCATAACAGTGGAACGCATGGAAAAACTTGGGAAAGAAATGGTAACACATTGTCGTGGTCTGCCGCTGGCCATTATTGTGCTTGGAGGTGTTTTGGCAACAAAACGTTTCATTGATGAATGGGAGACAGTACATAAAACTATCAAATCACACTTGAAAACAATCAACGGTGACCAAAGAAGTACTGAGTTGGGAGTTATGGAGGCGTTAGCACTAAGTTACGATGATTTGCCATATCAGTTGAAACCATGCTTCCTTCATTTAGGCCAATTTCCAGAGGATTTTGTAATGCCTACACGGAGACTAATCAATCTGTGGGTTGCAGAAGCCATGATACCATCTGAATCATCAAATGAAAGAGAGAACGAGGAAACATTAGAGGATGTAGCATATCGTTACTTGACAACGTTGGCAGAAAGGTATTTGGTTCAAGTGGAGAAAAGAAGTTCAACCGGAAGGATTAAAAGTTGCCGCATGCATGATCTTATACGAGAACTATGTTTGACAAAGGCTGGGCAGAATGATTTCTTCCAAATCATAGAACTTCGTGACAGTAACAGGAAAATGGAGTTGTTCTCTTCGCCAATGATTAATAGACCAAATTCAATAGGTAGAATCCGCAGAATTTCCATTTATTTCAAAAAATTTAGCGGGTTTATCTCTTTGGGAAATGAAGAATGTCCTCCAGTTAGGTCTGCATTGGGATTCAGCAACAACATACAGAGTGCAATAGGTCAGGAGCTGATTGAATCCATAGTCAGCAGGTTCAAGTTTCTTAGAGTCCTAGATCTTGAAGATATTCGAGGATTTGCAATACCAAAAGGAATAGGGAATTTGATCCATTTAAGGCTTTTGACTGTAAATTCTGCTTGGACAGGTGTGCTTTCATCATCTATAGGCAACTGGAGATTCTTGTTGGCCCTATACATAGATCCAAACAATTCAGCAGAACTAATTCCAGATGTGATTTGGAAGATGAAAAGATTGAGGCATTTGTATCTTCCAATGGAATATGGTAAGCGTACCAGGAAGTTACGGTTTGCTAATCTCAATGACCTGCAGACCTTAAAAAACTTTCCAGCAGAGATAGCAGATGTGAAGGATCTGACCACACTGCCCAATCTCAGAAAATTAGTAATACAAATACCTGATGACAGCAGGCTCGATGAGTTCATGGCAATCTTCCAACCACCATTCACATTTAACTATCTAAGATCGTTGTCAGTAGATATTCGGAGGAATGCTACAAATATAGATGTTGTAAAAATCAGATCATGCTGTCCTCGCCTCGAGAAGCTGAAACAAAATCGAACGCAAATCTACAAAAAGCACTAGAATACCCTCCAATAGACTACATCTTAGCGCGCAGCTTCCAGAAGTATTACTAGATTTTCTTTTGAACATCACCTTTTCGACACTTTTGTACCTACAAATTGAGCAAGACTGATCATGTCCACTCCAGGGAAGCTGCCAGCCTTAGCTTGACAATCATCTACTCATGTCCGTTTGTTGATCAGTAAAATTTGCTCGAGCTACTTTTATTTGTTCTCCATATATAAGCGGTTATGGGGTCTAGGATTTGTCTGTGGTACCTGCTGTGGTTTTTCTGTTGTTTGTTTTTATGTTATTTTTCTCTGTTGGTTTGTTTAATGTTGGATGATCATCCTTTATTTCTCTCTCAATGTTTCGTGTTCTGTTTTTTATGTGTCAATGCTTCATGTTCTTTTTTTTTTTACGTGTCATTTATGATTGAAACACCAGATAAAGTCATATATGCTAACCAAATTTAGGCAAATAATAGAGGTAAAAATAATCAGTGTATGGCTGTATCAGTATAGGATATTTTATTGGGAAAGTAGGCTACCAATAAAATGTGGCTACCAGGGACTGAGAAACTATTGGGATTGTTATTGCAGCTGCCATTGGATTCTATCTTTGCCTGTTAAGTGTGAACTACCAGTGTCCAACCAATACAGGTCAGACATTTAGTATAAAAGTTCCAATGTTTGGAATTTCCGAGCAATCTTGTCTACGACATTCCCAATATTTTACCATATTGTCCAGCCACTGGATACAACTATTTCTGATATAAGCCATCTTCAACTTTATTGGGCAGAAAATCAGAATATTTTGCTGTATCCGCATCTAATAAATTATTGGGAACAAGCTACAATTAGATAATAACTTACTGAAAAATGAGACAATAAAGTATGAGGAATCAAAATATATTATATTTTCTCTGTTTCCTGGAGAACAAAACATTTAGAATTGTACATGGCTTAAAACACAAATCTTCTTGTCATCGAGTTCAAAATTGGAGTTATGATTTTGGGCTCAATAGTCTTCGAGAGTTCATGCTATCGTCATTCGACTGCTTCACAAATTTTGTATCTTCGTGCTCAGCTCACAAGCAGTTTGACCATCACAGAAGGCTTCCAGATTCATAAGGAACAGAAAAATGTGCATATCATTAATCAGAGCCTCTACTTTATCTTGACATGGCGAGTTCTTCTGATCTAACTGGGGCAGATTTGGATATGAACCAGATTCACTTCATTTGCCTTCATTCATACACTTAAGCGGGAAGTGAGATGAATGAAGGTTTCATCACTGCAGGGGATTGTGATACCACCCATTGGATGATCATATCCAAATTCTTCTTCTGCTTGACTCAGCAAATCCAAGAACAAAGGCTCATTCAAGTATGATATTGGAACCACAAATCGCTTCTTCTGGCTCTCCCCAACATACACTGCAAAATAGCCTTTTGGGATGTCTAAGGTCTTTGAAGTAGCAGCCTTGTTTAGACCCTTCTTGGAGTTAACAATTCCTGGCAACCGGAATCCCATGGTTTTTATATTCTCAAGTGGAAAATTAGAACAAGAAAAGAATTCAGAGGACTTGGGAAACAGAGAAGACTTTGATGCTTGGCAAAGAGAGAGACTTGAGTTGCTGTTTATGAACCTGATCTCTTGTGTATATATAGATGAAAGAGTATGGCCTGCTACATGAAAGGAGCGGTCTCGAGGAGCAGAGATGGGCTCCATTGAAGGATACTAGCTTGTGAGAAATCAAAACATAACATGGGTTGTCTTCCTACTCACATAAATCATCTCCATATGCAAATGACCAAACTGTATCCCTATGTACAAACACCGTTCCCTACGTCTTATTTCATCCAGTAATTTGGTCTAAAGATTGATTATTGGACACTTAGCAGGTCATGCATACATATGTAAGTAATATATAATTACAAGATTGATGTGGTCTAAACATTGCTAATCTATATGGGCAGATATGTCTGAAGCCTGTTTTGTACTTCAAAGAAGTCTTTTCTGTCCACATATAAAAAGTTTGTAGGTGTCCAAACAATTGTTGGGCATCATGTTCTCCAACAAACGTACAGACTTAATAACAACCAAGTTCTTGAGATTGAGATGTAAAACAGACCATGTGATCCCTCAAATGCTTATGCCTCTTTCCAATCCCCACCCAATTGTCTCCATTAAACTCTGTCCACATTTATTTTCCTCTACACACCCTTTCATCTATATATATATATACACACACAAATACATACTGATGATCCCATAAACAATTCAAATCCTCAGTCTTTACAAACATGAAATCTACTTTTTGTGTTTTTCTAAAATCTTTTTGGGTTTTAGAGAGAAACGAAACTGATTCCTGATTACAATAGAAAGGAGTTAGCTTTATGTAGCTCTCATGTGCTAACAGTAGTTCTTAACAGATTTGTGACTGAACTAATATAGCTCACAACCTAATATTTAATTTATGATGAGTCTCCTGTTTTATCTTGTATTTGTTTCTGAGCGCAAAGCATGATCTATCTTGATCAAGGGCATGTACGTGGCGTGTACAACTTCAACAGGCATGGGAAGAATATAGAGCTAGCTCTGACTCTTAAAATTAGATACAAGAGTACCACATGGAAAGAAGGTTGAAAGATATAACTGCTTATAAGAACTTACACGAAGCATTGTAATTGCCCGGCCTTATAGCGTGGGCTCGTAACTAAGCAGGGCATTAAAGTGATTGGGTATGATGGAGTCCAAGCTGAGTGGATGAGGTGGTTGTCATCTAAGAACGCCCGATAGCATTGTTTTGCTATCCCAGGCCAATAACACAATGACACGTGGAAAAGTTATTCTACGTGTCACTGCGTTAGAAATTAAGAGGATCCTTCCCAACCACCCATCTCCCTATCTCCAATTTCAAGTCAGCCAATTCTAAGAGTGTATTATGCTCTCAAGATTTAGAGACCTTTATTTATAGGGAAGCCAAGGGTACATAAGTTCAAGAAAACAACCTATAGTACCCATGGTTTCCATATGGTGAGGAATCTGTGTGCCACTGTAGTTGTTTCACCGCATGTTTTGGCAATTTTCATAAGGAAAGGATAAGGACAATTGGGTTGGTATTCTTGCATGCTTTCCACGCATCGTAAAATACAGTCGTGATGTACCTATTAAACCTTTTTTTTTTTATCAGTTCGTGTGATGAATGCGATGAGAGAGATAAAGAGCAACCGGTTATATCTGACACCTATGAACAGAAAAAAAAAAAGAATCCAAAACCGTGACAGGTTGGTGAGGAAGTTATGTTTTTTGTTTTCTAAAATTGGATTTTGGATTTTGGATTTTGGGGATATTAGTAACAATTTTTGCTCCACTAAATAATTGAATTGCATAAAACTTAAAATGAAAGTTACTGGTATGTTAGATATGAAATCTAGTTTATGAATTAGTGAATAATTCCTCATTCATTGTGTTCAAATTTTCAATTATTGCTAGATTGGGAATTTTTGAGTTTTTATGGACCTAATTTAGAATTTTTAAGATTAAAAAAATCAAAATAAAGGCCGAGATGTATCGCAGAGGAAAAGGGAAAATATAAAATATACACAATGGTTCATGGAATAATAATGAAATTTGATCATTTTTGTCAATACTTATCATTGTGGGGTTGCTGAGAAGATTTTCTAGTGGACAATGTGAGAACTTGATTTAGCTATCTAGTTGATCTTACGTTGAATGGCGCTAGGGTGTCACTAGTACTGTAAAGATGATGAGTGAATTTGAGACTGCTTGTGGACCAAGAAATCTAACTTCTAACCAAGCCACCGTAAATCAAGTGGAAGGTAATTTGGTATAAGTTCTTTTCTTGACTTACAAGTAATAAGACTTGAATTCTTTGTATTGAATAAAATGGAAATGAAATTAGAGAAATCTAGCGAAGATGTAAGAAATCACCAGTACAAATTGATGTAGAAGACAGATCCTGCTCCAAAATATATAAAGTAAAAATGAGTCACTGCCTTCCACTTGATTATGATCTTCCTTCCTGGACTATGAATGCTATTGGGCTTCTAATTTGTTGCTCCAAAAACCCATTTACCGCAACGGGCCTTTCATCGGGCCTCTATAAATTCAGGTCCAATCAACATTTATATGGAGATGAATGCGAGATTGGAAAATCCATGAAATCTGCAGTATGTGGTGTAGAGGATATTTGGTGTGGTGGGGATGAATGGGGAGACATATGCATATGAAGGATCACATGGCTCTGTCTTCCACAGCGTCAAGAATTTGGCAATGATTGAGACTCTATATTTGTTGAATTGTGTTTTAGTTTTAACTAATCTGAAGTCCTTGCTAGGACAGGAAGCTAGACAAGTTGCTGACTCTTATATATCTTTATGACAGTATGTTTGTAAATATTTTGTAGTTTGTTAAATAGAAAAAATCTTGTCATGCACCTATCAATAATACATTAAGTTTTTTTTTTTTTTTCCCTCAGACAATTTGTTTTTCTAAGGGTTTTCAAAAATTTAGTTAATGTAGCTCAGGCAGACCTTTCTTTTTCTTTTTTTGGCATTCATTAAAATAAGAACCCCTTCTGCCCTAGACCCTACGACCTACACCAGTTTATGCAAGCTGGAATATTGTCCTCAGAAAATAGGGATATTTAGGCACCACCCAAAAACAAAAAAGAACCAAGAGCTCTGCAATTATGCGAATAGACTTTGGCAAGAGAAAATTAAGGTAATAGCATATTGTCATGAAACAAATTTTTGTGTCAGGAGTTGATTTGCAAGAATGTGTTTCATCAAAATTTGATAACTTAGGATCAATCAAGCATTAAAAATGCCACTGAAATGGGCATGATATTTCCCTTATAAGACTGTGTCTTATTGGGAAAGGATCCCCCAATCTGTATGAGGAACCATGTAAAAAGTTGTATGGTAAGCATTTTAGTCGAATTCTTGTGCACACCTGCTGCCATTTGGGGGTTAACTACATAACAAGAGCTACAAGAAGATAATACTATAATGCAAACTATAAGACAAGAAAGGATGAGGATTTCAAATAGATTGTATATTGCTCCTGGAGAACAACAAAGAAGTTTACATAGGTTTGAAAGACAGAATTTGACTGCCTTTGGGTGGGGGGATGATATTTGGACCAATGGTTCTAGGGAGTTCATGATATCATCACTTGTCTGCGTCATAAATTTCTATGTTTCTGCTCAGCCCAGAAGCAGCTTCAGGATTTGAGAAGGTTTGCTTTCACCACAAGATGTGAGTTGATTCCATGGATGATCAGTGGTAGCCTCTTCTTCATCCCAACTCAGTGAGTTCTGAAATGAGGATGCTTTGGATATGATCATATCCAAATTCTTTCATCTTGGCTCAGTGAACTCTGAAATGAGGATGGTTCGGATAGAATGGATGACCGATTCGCGTACACTCACACACTTAAGCGGGAAGTGAGATCAAGGAAGGTGTTTTCACTGCAGGGGATTGTGATACCTCCCATAGGATGATCATATCCGAATTCTTCTTCAGCTTGACTCAACAAATCCAGGAATAAAGGCTCATTCAAATATGATATCGGAATCACAAACCGCTTCTTCTGGCTCTCTCCAACATAGACTGCAAAGTAGCCTTTTGGGATATCTAAAGTCTTTGAATCTGCTGTCTGGCTTGAACTAGATAGAGATCGAATGAGACTTCTCTTTGCATTAACAATTGCAGGCAACCGGAAACCCATGGTCTTATATATTCTCAAATGACAAAAGAAGAAGAGAAGGAATTCAAAGGACCTGGATTTGGAAAGCAGAGAAAGCTTTGAAGCTTGAGAAGGTGAAGACTTGAGTTGCTCATGATGAACTTGGTCATGTGTATATATAGATCAAGGGTATCCAAAAAATCAACAGCTACATGAAATGATTGGTGAAGAGGGCACTGAGATGGGCTCCAATGAGGGACACTTGATTGTGAGAAATCACATGGGCTTGTCGTCCTTCTCACATAACACATCCTCGAAAGATTTCTCACCGAACTCTTCCCTACCTCCTCTAGGTAACAGACAACAAAAGGACCACCAGAGGTGATTCAATTCGAAAGAATTATGTCTGTTAGGTAAGTAGCATTTATGCTTGAGACATGGACTTCTGTTTGTTCACACTAATTCAACCGACCACATAATCGGACTAGTTTACTACAAAGTTTCTTGATTAGGTCTGCTAATGAATTGCCCTCTCACTTCATCAAAAGACCAACAACGCTGCATATGTTGTGGTCCTACCCAACACTGATACAATTGTGTTGTGCGGTGCTAAATAGCTTGCTTGGGAGCAGCAAGGCACCCTATCATGTGGCTTTGTAGTTTTGTCTCTGATCTTCAGTCTCAGCAAACAAAGGAGGTATTTATTTCATTTTGTTAGGCCAATCTGGACTTAACCAGAAGACAGTATTGATTTAAATAGTTGAAAGTACTTGATCAAGAAAACTGAAGTTAATAAATTGAAGTTAAGCTACTCGGTCTAAACTCAATATTTTAAAAACCATTTTCCATTACAACTCTTGGTTTAGCAAAACCATTGCCAATCTTTGTTTTAGGCAAGTTCGGCGAAAAGCCTACTACTAGACAAATCTAGAAAATTCTAGAGAGAAGGAGAAGCTAGGTTGATAATCTCTTCTTGCCTTTGCTTATGGCAACAACTGAAGATATCTTAGAGGATTAATATTTATCATTTACTTGTGATTGATTAGAATCTTGCATTTTACCTTTGTTTGGATTCAGATACCATACAAAATAACTGCCAACAACTTTGTTCTGCAGAAAAATAAAAGACAAAAAGAAAAAAAAGATGACATGATTAATCTGGTTTAAAGAGTGCTAATCTGTTGATTCTGTTCCTGTCAAGAAAGTGTGGACATATGTGAATGATGTTCTGTATTCAAATGAACCAGTCACTCAAATCAACAAGAGGTTTTTCATATAAATTTTCAAGTGCGGTTCCCCAACAAATATACCAACTTAATAGCTACCAAGTTCTTGAGATTGAGATGGAAGGCAGAGTCATGTGATCCTTCAAATGCTTCTATGTCTCTTGCCAACCCCAACACAATTGCTTCTATACAATTGTTTCACATTCCTGATTCTTTTTCTGTCCACACCCTTTTATCTTCCATCTTTTTGATGATAGATACGATCGGGCTAGTATGACTAGTCATCATCTATTCTTTGTGACATACATAAATATGGAGTAAATCAGGAAAATAGTCATGTGTGATCCAATGTAAACTTGGCTTTCACTCACTAGTACAGGGAAATTCTTGCGTATATATTGTGCAATTTTTTAACCAAAGAACCTTAGTGGCTCGGCTCAGTGCGTCGTTCTATTCCCTCGTGATGACTCTCATTCTCATTATTCTTTGAGGGTAAAGATTCCCAATAGAACTGAAAATATTTTATTTTGGAAAGAGGATATCACTAATTTTGGATGGCTGGAATGTTAAAAAGTGGTGTACTTCAAGTTCATGGTTCCATTTGGCATGAGGCACCATGGATATAGGAAGTACTAAGTAAACCATTATACTTTTTTTAAGTAAACCACTGATGATTTTATTTTATGACAGAGATACAAGTATAATGAAAAATAAGAAAAGAAAGTGGATCGGGATTTTAATTTACATTCCAATATATTTTCCTGGAGAATAACAAAGTTTAAATACGAGAAGATCATAGCATCCAACCCAAATGTGGAGAGGACAAAGATCTTTTATACTACAATGCTCCGAATGTATTCTCAATGAGTTCAAAATTTGGATCATGATTTTGGACTAAAGTTTTTCAACATCCATCGTATCTTCGTTGTAGAATAAACTAAAAACTCACGGTAGCAAACTCACAGACAACAAACAGACCAAACACCAAATGCAAGCATGCAGATGAAACCCAAGAAAATCAAGTCTGTAAACACACCCTCAATGAACTCACACAGACACGGAAGAGAATAGAAGGAAGAAGACTAAAAACCAAGAAACTCATAAGCCTCGTTCACCTGCTTTCAAACAACAACAGCAGCACTAAATACAAATAGAGGCAACGCCTCTTTTAAGAGAAAGAGAGACCTTTCAGCAAAAACAATAAAAACTTTCTAGAGACAAGTGAGCACACGGCCGACAGCCTGCCTAATACAAAATAGCCACAGTAGCCTCACTCCTTGAGCCAATAAACAAAACACATCTGACATAAAGCATGGGCATGCTTTTACAAAGTGAATAAAGTATTAAAAGTGGCTTTGAATTCGGTGGACTTGGTTTAACTCTCAACAGCCTCCCTTAAACCAAGCTCATCATAGCTCTCCATTCCCATCATCTTCTTCAGCTTCATGAACGCATCCATCCTGAGACCCTTTGTAAATATATCTGCAATCTGTTCTCCAGTTGGACAATATTGGACTTCAACCACCTTGTCATTTACCAAATCCCGAATGTAGTGGAACTTCACAGGTATATGTTTAGTCCTCCCATGAAAAACAGGATTCCTTGCCAATGCAATCGCTGAATTATTGTCACAATAAATTGTTGTGGGGCTTTTCTGTTCATGAAGAAGATCACCAAGTAATTGGCGCAACCATACTGCCTGTGTAGCAGAATTTGTGGCTGCAATATACTCTGCTTCAGTAGATGAAAGGGCTACAACTTGCTGCTTCTTTGATGACCAAGAAATCACTCCAGAACCAATATGAAATGCATAGCCTGAAGTACTTTTTGCACTATCAACATCACCAGCCCAGTCACTGTCCGTGTATCCTACCAGCTTCACAGGACAATTAGCTGAATAGAAAATACCATCACTTTGAGTTCCTTTGACATATCTCAAAATTCTTTTTGCTGCCTGCATATGTGACTGTCTTGGACTTTCCATAAATCTACTAATTAGCCCTACACCAAATGTGATATCTGGCCTAGTAGCAGTTAAATAACGCAAGCTACCAACCAACTGTTTGAAAAATGTTGGATTAACCAACTTTCCAGCTCCATCTCTCTGCAGCTTCAATCTTTCTTGAACTGGAGTTGAAATTGGCTTGCATGACTCCATTCTAAACCATTTGAGGATGTCACCAGCATATTTCTTTTGAGAAATAAAAGTCCCTTGTTCAGTTTGTTTCACCTCAATACCAAGAAAATAACACATCAACCCCATATCAGTCATCTCAAATTGAGATGCTAAAGCCTCCCTGAATTCTGCAACCAATCTCATATTATTTCCTGTAATTATCAAGTCATCCACATACAGACAGACAATAACAATATCCCCTTGCTGATTATTTTTGACATACAAAGTATGTTCATATGGACACCTTTGAAACTTGTGCTCCATGAAATAAGAATCAATTCTGGTGTACCATGCCCTTGGAGCTTGTTTAAGGCCATACAAAGCCTTTTTCAGCTTATACACCATGTCAGCTTGCCCTTGTTTCACATAACTTGCTGGTTGCTCAAGATAAACCTCTTCTTCCAAGGTTCCATTCAAAAATGCAGATTTTACATCCATTTGGAATATCTTCCAAGCATTATGGGCAGCAAGAGAAATAACCATTCTAACAGTATCAAGCCTAGCAACAGGAGCAAAAATCTCAAAATAATCAATACCTGGTTTTTGCTTGTAGCCTTTAGCTACTAACCTCGCCTTGAAACGATCCACATCTCCATTCGGCTTGTACTTTGTCTTGTATACCCATTTAACTCCAATAGGTGTCTTTCCTTCAGGAAGAGAAGTAAGCTCCCAAGTGTCATTCTTTTCAATTGCATGAATCTCTTCACCCATTGCTTTAATCCAGTGTTCATGTTCACATGCCTCCTCAAATGATAAAGGATCACAATCTGCATATAGGGCAAAATTCACAATTTCTTCATCTGAGGCAACATTTCCTGTTCCCATTTGATAATCTTGGAAACAAGATGGCAATCGATGCTCACGTGTTGACCTTCTTGGCTCAACTTCTTGTTGAATTTCTGGTTCATTTACTTGTTGATCATCTCCAAAATGATAATTATCAACTGCTGGAAAATATGTTGCAGGTCTGCTTTCATTCAAGGACCAATCCCAAGTTCCTTGCTCATCAAAAGTGACATCCCTGCTGATTATAACCTTCTCTGTCTTTGGATTATAAAGCTTGTAGCCTTTTGTGACTGTGCTGTAGCCAATAAAAATGCATTTTTCTGCCTTCTCATCAAGTTTCTTTCTAATATGATCTAGGACATGGGAATAAGCAATACATCCAAACACACGAAGATGCTGAATATTTGGCTTCCTGCCACTCCAAACTTCATAAGGAGTTCTTCCATTCACACTTCTGCTAGGAGCCCTATTCAAAATATACACAGCACAAGCAACAGCTTCTGCCCAAAAATACTTAGGCAGATTCTTCAATTTCAGCATACATCTCACCATATCCATAATTGTTCTGTTTTTTCTCTCAGCCACACCATTTTGCTGAGGTGTATACCTGGCTGTCAATTGATGTTTTATCCCATTCTTCTCTAAAAACTCATCACAGACTATGTATTCTTGGCCTCTGTCAGTTCTCAGTACTTTTATCATTTCACCACTTTGTTTCTCAACATAGGCCTTGAACTTCTTGAAAGTGTCACAAGCATCAGATTTGTTCTTTAGAATATACACCCAAGTCTTCCTGCTGAAATCATCAATAAATGTAATGAAATATTTTCCACCACCGTGTGAGGTTGTCTCAACACTACACAAATCAGAGTGTATCACTTCAAGAGGCCTTTGAGCTCTAAAGGCTTTTCCTTTAGGAAAACTGTCTCTGTGCTTTTTACCAAGAACACAGGTCTCACATAAATCATTAGGCACAGAAATATGAGGCAAACCAAATACCAAATTTTTCTGAGCAAGGAGATTTAAACTGTTAAAATTTAAATGTCCATATCGCATGTGCCATAGCCAGTTATCATCAACCATCATTGAACTGAAACAAGGTAATTCACAGTAACTGAGATACAATGGAAACAGCCGGTTTGGTGTCATTTTTACCTTTGCTATTAGTCTCTGATTGGCAGCATGGATGGTGCAAACTCCATTGACAATTTGGATGTCATATCCTTTCTCTGACAACTGTCCCAAACTCAACAAATTGTGCCGCAAACCAGGAACATAGTAAACATCTGATATGGAATTTGACGTGCCATCCTTTAGCCTGATAGTGATTCTCCCTTTTCCTTTGGCTGGAATCTTTGTTTGATCACCAAATGTGATCACAGACTGCACAGACTCATTCAAATCACTGAACAAATCCTTATGCCCACACATATGATTACTGCATCCAGTATCCAACAGCCACTTGTTTTTCTCATCATCATTAAACGGACTTGTCAAAGACATGTTGTATTTCTAATTTCTTTATCTTTGGAATTTTATTATGAGCACTTTCATGGCTCTTTCCTTCTGATGATTCACTTTCAAAGTTCAAAGTTCAATTACGTGAGTTAAGTATCAGCGCTGAGTAAGATGGGAAGGGTAGTGAGCGCGAGGCACGTACCGAGATTTTTCAACATAGAAGCAAAGAAGTTCAGGATTAAAGTAGATGAAGGGTCGTATGGAGGGTCTTTATTAATCACCGAGATGGTCAGGAAACGATTCTTCCACATCTCCCTTGAGCTAAGGTGTGTGGCATGGCTGATTAATGAGTTGCAGGTCCTCTCGGTCAGCAAAGAACAGGTAGTCTTCAGAATGTATAGAGGGGACTCGTACCAAGTGTGGCTAGAGAGGAGTTATAATTCCAAGAGTACTCATATGAGATTAACAAAATGTGTGTACGGAGTCGTGAAGTCTGTAATTGTTCCTCAGGGCCTGCATAATATAGGGTGGATCCTTCTCAAAGAAAACCTTGAGGCGATACTGACAGGAAAAGAGAAGCAAAGCTTTGTATCAGACGATCGCGGTGGCTCAAGAGCATGCAGCAGTGCATCTAACAAGACCTACAAAGAGGCAGTTCAAACCAGTCAGGTAGCAGAGACCTCGAAAAAAAAGAACGATCTGCTGGATGATACCTCTAACTGGAGTTGGGTGGTGGTCTGCGAAAGACAAGTCGTTCATCAATCCTGGGACGACATTCGGGCCGCCCTAAGAGATTTATTAAAGAAAGACATTACTCTATTCCCATACCAAGCTAACCGAGCCTTCTTTACTTGTGACAGCAAGTTAGAGGCACTGAAAGTTAGTAGTATCGGTAGAGTGGCAGTCGAGAATCAAACTGACGTGTGGCTTTTCAGCTGGGAACAAGGTTTGAAAAATAACACACACAAAATCGTCAGCTACGGTGGTTGGATCGGAATCTCAGGGCTTCCCATGCATTGGTGGAGCAAGAAGTTCTTTGAGCGCATAGGAGAGGAATGCGGGGGCTTGATTGAAGTGGGGCACAGGACAGAAAAGTTCAAATACCTGTTCGAAGCAAAGATTAAAACTAGAAGTAATTCCTCTGGTTTTCTACCTGAAATTCTGAGAATATCTGAAGGCACTGAAACTTTCCACGTGAAGATTCGACCAATATCTTCAGCGGTTCGACCCACCGTATCAGATAAGGCTTTTCCCAACAAGAAAGACGTGCTGAACTCGCTGAAGCTTCCAGATCGGAATCCGCAGACCGCTCTCGACGGAGAATCACTGGTGAACTCGTCTCCCCCGGCGGTCGGAATTTCTCCCCAAGTGGCCCCATCTTGCGACAAAGTGAGTGAGTGGCAGAATATTGAGGATACCGAGCCAGAACACAGAAGCATGGAGGTTACATCATTGATATTCGGAGGCGTGCAGGGACAAAACGTGTTAAGTGACAGATCGCACATTCCTAGATATCCTCTGGGCTCAGAACCCGGTGGCCCCAGCAAGATTCCTACAGGCCAACACATGTCCCCACCCCCTAATCTCTTCGTGCTCAACACAGCGGTGCCCTCTAAAGCCCATAGCGAGACTGCCTATAGGCACGGGATGGATAAGGACACAATATTTCATCGGCAGTCGACCTCTGGGTACACTTCGACTAAGACAAAACAGCACCTCAAATTCCTATCTAAATTTGGGAGGGAGAACGGGGTAGGAGCTAGAGGTCGTAGATCCGATCTTCCCCACATCGACGCTCGTCTCTCCAACTCTGAGGGGCCAATGAAAGCTGATTTCCTCTTCTCAAAAGCGGAAGAGGTGATTGAAGATATCGGCGACGCTTCGTCGATCTGCCCGGACTCGATGGATTCAGCGGCTACGTTACCGTCGTCCGACTCGGAGTATGCCGACGACGCGTCCTCGATTGAGTTTAAACCCAAGCCTGTTGCATTCATAGGGGAAGAAGGGCTCTTTGAGGCTCTCTTCGCAGACCCAACAGATTCGAGAGCAACTGGAGATGAGGTCACTAAGGGACAAGCTTATGAGGCTGACGAAGAAGTTGAACCTGTGACTACGACTGATCCAAAAAACTCGCACTACACCAGGAAAAGAAGAATTCGTAGAGAGAAAGGGCGGCATGATCTTCAGCATAAAGTCCTACTGAACAAAATGGACATCTCTCTGATGCCCCTAAAGAAGAACTTAACCAAAAGAAGGCGAGGCAAAGCCGATCTGGGGAACAAGAACAAAGAAGAGAAAGAGACGTATACGAGGGATTACAATTCTCATTAATGAAGATCATCAGCTGGAATACAAGGGGATTGGGGAGTAGGAGGAAAATACTGTTGGTGAAGGAACAACTACGAAGACTCAAACCTGACATTATCATTCTAATAGAAACAAAAATGGAACTGGTGGATAGACAACTAGTAGCGAGCGTGTGGGGATCCAGATTTAAGGAGTGGGTCTTCTCCCCTTCTGTGGGAAGGTCTGGAGGTATACTAATTATGTGGAATTCTCAAACAGTCACGGTAAGCGATTCCATGGTGGGAGAGTTTTCTGTGTCTATCAAGATTGTAGACTGGTGGTTGTCAGGGGTGTACGGCCCGTGCAAACAAAGGGAAAGGTATAGTTTCTGGGAAGAGCTGGCAGATTTGTTTGGCTATTGCGGCGATAGATGGTGTCTCGGAGGTGACTTTAACGTAGTTCGGTTCTTAGCGGAAAAGTCTAATGGCGGTAGAGCTACGAAAAGTATGCGTGAGTTCAATGAGTTTATTCAAGACACCAACCTGCGGGATCCCAACTTACTCAACGCTTCATTCACCTGGCCCAATCTCAGGGAGAACGCAGTGTGCTGCAGACTAGACCGTTTCCTAGTATCTGGGAATTGGGAAGAGCGTTTCCCTCACTACCGACACAAAGCTTTGCCGAGGACCACCTCTGACCACTGCCCCATCGAACTGGATACGGCTAGAGCCAAATGGGGTCCCTCGCCTTTCCGTTTCGAAAACATGTGGTTGAGTCACCCGGATTTCAAGACAAGAATAAAACAGTGGTGGAATGAGGAACAACACTCTGGTTGGGAAGGTTACAAATTCATGACAAGATTAAAATCCCTAAAAGGGAAACTGAAGTTATGGAACAAGGAGGTCTTTGGGGAGATTGAGATGGCTAAGCGGGAGGCTGAAGCTAGGTTGTTGGTTCTGGACCAGCTTGAAGGTTGCGAAGGCCTGAGCAACTCACTAAGGAATGAAAGAGAGAACCTTCTCACCAAGCTGGGAGACCTGGCTCAAAAGGAGGAAACGAGATGGAGGCAGAGAGGAAAAGTTGAGTGGGCTCGAGAGGGCGATGGGAACACATCGTATTTCCATAAAGTGGCAAGCGGATTCCAAAAAAGAAACCTTATAGAAATTCTAGAAGTAGAGGAGCTGGGAGCAATAGAAGATGAAGCAAGTATAGAAAGGGAAGTTGTAAAGTTCTTCAAACAGCTTTATAGCAGCAACAGAAACTCAGGCAGGAGAATTGATGGTCTAAACTGGAGCCCAATCAGTCATCAGGACGCAGTCTGGCTAGAAAGGCCTTTTGAAGTGGAGGAAGTCCGGCTAGCAGTCTTCAATTGTGGCAAGAACAAATCTCCGGGGCCGGATGGGTTCTCGATGTTTTTCTTCCAATCCTGCTGGGAGCTCATCAAAGAAGACCTCATGAGGGTTATGGCAGAATTTCACCATAGTGGAGTTGTCAATGGAATCACAAATGAAACCTTTATCTGTCTCATCCCTAAAAAGTCGAACTCCTCGAAAGTGACGGACTACAGACCGATCAGTCTTGTCACAAGCCTGTACAAAGTCATCTCCAAGGTTCTGGCGTCAAGATTAAAAGAAGTTCTAGACCAAACTATCTCTCAAGCACAGGGAGCATTCGTTCAGAAAAGGCAGATCCTAGATGCAGTCTTAGTTGCAAATGAAGTCGTAGAGGAAATCAGAAAAAAGAAAAAGAAAGGGCTGGTGTTTAAAATTGACTTTGAGAAAGCTTACGATCATGTCGAATGGACCTTCCTTGAGCATGTGATGGATATGAAAGGGTTTGGTTCAAAGTGGAGATACTGGATCAAAGGGTGCTTGGATTCAGTCAATTATTCTGTGATGATTAATGGGAAACCCAGAGGTAAATTTAAGGCCACTAGAGGGCTAAGACAAGGCGATCCATTATCCGCTTTCCTGTTTACTCTAGTCAGTGACGTGCTGAGTAGATTGATAGATAAGGCTCAAGAGGCAAACCTCCTCCACGGGTTAGTGGTCGGTCATGACTCAGTGGAAGTTTCACACCTCCAATTTGCAGACGACACTATCTTTTTCCTTGAAGATAAAGCGGATTACTGGAGTAATTTATTGGAGGTTTTGGAGTTGTTTTGTACAGTCTCGGGTATGAAGATTAACAAGGAGAAAAGCTCTCTTCTCGGTATCAATTCCAGCTTTTCCTCCTTGGATGCTAAGGCTGGAAGTTGGGGATGTGAGGTGGGCAGTTGGCCTATGATGTACTTGGGTCTCCCTCTCGGAGGAAATCCAATTTCTGTTGCTTTCTGGAACCCTGTTCTGGAAAAGGTGGAGAAAAGACTTCAAAAATGGAAGAGGGCTTGCCTCTCTAAAGGCGGAAGACTCACCCTAATTCAAGCCGTGCTGAGCAGCATCCCTTCTTATTACATGTCTCTATTTAAGATGCCTCTGGGGGTGGTAGCTAAGGTGGAACAAAAAATGCGTAATTTCCTGTGGGAAGGTTCTGAAGAAGTAAAGAACTTGCATCTAGTGAACTGGAAGCAGGTGTCCAAAATTAAAGAAGAGGGAGGCCTGGGTATTGGGTCATTGAAAGAAAAAAATGAAGCCCTGACAGCTAAGTGGATGTGGAGATTTCCTTTAGAAACACACTCTTTGTGGCACAAGGTAATTAAAAGCAAGTACAGAATCGCCTCCAATGGTTGGGATCCCAAACCGGGCCTCACTTTCTCTCATAGAAATCCTTGGAGAGGAATTTCGAAGGGGTACACTTCTTTCCTTCAATGTTGCAGATTTTCAGTCGGAAACGGAGAAAAGATTAGATTTTGGGAGGACAATTGGAGGAAGGAAGGGACTCTACAGGTTTTATTCCCAAGATTATTCTCCCTTTCTAGAAAAAAGAATCTCAAAATTTCAGAGTTTGTCAACAATTCTGTCACCCCTCATCTATGGGACTTCAACTTCAGAAGAAATTTGACGGAGGCTGAGAGTACCGAAGAGGTAAATCTTTTGGATATTCTGGAGGAGGTGAGAGTTATTGGCACTAGAGTGGACAAAAGAATATGGGAGCTTGAGGACCACGGGTCGTTTTCCTGCAAGTCTTTTAGGACTCTTCTCCTCTCTATTGATTCAAGGGTAGCCTTCACCCCCTTTAGTCCCATCTGGAAAGCAAAGACTCCCCCGAAAGTTAAATTCCTCGTGTGGCTGATCGCTTTGGGAAAAATCAATACCTGCGACCTGATTCAAAGAAGACATCCGAAGATGTGTTTATCCCCTTCCTGGTGCGTTCTTTGCAGAGAAAGTGCAGAAAGCATCGATCATTTGTTCCTGCATTGCCCGTTTTCACTAAATCTTTGGTGGAATCTCTTGAGAGCTTTCAGCGTTTTTTGGGTGACCCCTAGAGGCTGTGAGGACCTTCTTAGCATCAAGTGGGCCGTGTCAGGAAATAGAGAAAGAGCTCTAACACTTTGGAACTGTCTCACCCACGCTATCTACTGGAATGTTTGGATGGAAAGAAACCGTAGGATTTTTCAGGAGAACAAAGGTGCAAGCTTTGAGGAAGTCTGGGAGAGAGTTAAATTTTGGGCTTCTATTTGGGCTTCTGTTTCTGGGCATTTCAATGACTACCATTACTCCATAATCATGAGAGATTTGGTAGCCGTGCTAATGTAGGGGGTTGTTAGTGTCCTAAGGCGTGTTTCTTAGGATGCTGGAGTTTTGCTGTTTCCTTTTTTTGCTGCTTTTTGTTCTGTCTTTTTCTTTGTTAATCGAGGATGCCTCATCCTCTTGATTTCTAATACAAAAGTTTCCTTTCAAAAAAAAAATTTACAGCATTAAAAGCCAGCAACAAAGTCTCTTCATTGCCTTTATCATTTTCTGCAAACTTAGCATGATGCCCCTTATTTTCAAACCTCTGAGAATTGCATTCATTTTTGTAGTGGCCATATTTCTGGCAGTTAAAACACTGAACATTAGATTTATCACGAGCTTGACTCCAGCTGTTGTTATCACGGGCTTGGCTCCAATTGTTGCTTCTTCCTCTTCCTCTGCCTCTTCCTCTTCTGTTTTCAAATCTATTCTGTCCCCTTCTGTAATTTGAGTTATGATTCTTGCCATTTGATCTTGCTTCATTGCAGGACTCCTCATTTTTAGAGTCATTCTTTTCCTTTTTCAAGTTCACTTGGGCCTTCAATGCTTCTTCAATCCCAATCTCTGACTTCTCATTTAGTCTTTGCTCATAAGCTTGTAGTGAGCCTTGCAACTCATCAACTGTCAAAGTACTAAGGTCACGTGTCTCCTCAATAGCTGTAACTTTGCCTTCAAACCTGTCTGTCAAGGTTCGAAGAACTTTCTCCACAATCAGTAGCTCTTTCATATCCTCACCATTGGCTTTCATCTGATTAGCCAAGGACAAAGTACGTGAGAAATAATCAGAGATGCTTTCTTTTCTTTCCATCTGCAAAAGTTCAAACTGCCTCCTCAAGGTCTGCAACCGTACCTTCTTCACCTTCTCTCTTCCAATATAGCTATTGATTAGCACATCCCATGCCTCCTTAGATGTAGAGACATGTGCAATCTTCTCATAGACTGCTGGATCAATTGCACCAAAAATATACATTAAGGCCCTGCTGTCTTTCTTCCTGTTTTTCACCAACTCTTCTCTCTGGTTCTGTGTAAGAGTTGCTTGATCTCCTGGTTCTGCAAAACCATTTAATACAACATCTGTGTACTCCATCACTTTGAAGAAAAGCTCCATCTGAGAACGCCAATATTGGAAGTTCCCCTTCCCATCAAATTTACCGACGGGGCACTGCACAAAGTCATTTCTGTTTGCCATTCTCCTTGAGCCTCAGCTCTGATACCAGATGTAGAATAAACTAAAAACTCACGGTAGCAAACTCACAGACAACAAACAGACCAAACACCAAATGCAAGCATGCAGATGAAACCCAAGAAAATCAAGTCTGTAAACACACCCTCAATGAACTCACACAGACACGGAAGAGAATAGAAGGAAGAAGACTAAAAACCAAGAAACTCATAAGCCTCGTTCACCTGCTTTCAAACAACAACAGCAGCACTAAATACAAATAGAGGCAACGCCTCTTTTAAGAGAAAGAGAGACCTTTCAGCAAAAACAATAAAAACTTTCTAGAGACAAGTGAGCACACGGCCGACAGCCTGCCTAATACAAAATAGCCACAGTAGCCTCACTCCTTGAGCCAATAAACAAAACACATCTGACATAAAGCATGGGCATGCTTTTACAAAGTGAATAAAGTATTAAAAGTGGCTTTGAATTCGGTGGACTTGGTTTAACTCTCAACATTCGTTTGTCAGATTCATGAACTTTTTAACTTTATGCTCAGATCACAAGCCGCTTCAGGCTTACAGATTGCTTCCTCTCAACACAAGATGTAAGTCGACTCAGTGGATGATCAAGCATAGCCTCTTCCTCATCGTTACTCAGTGAGTTCTGAAATGAGGATGCTTATACATGAATGAATTTGGATCATAGTTTCTATTCTTTAGTGTGCACTCATACACTTAAGCGGGAAGTGAGATGAAGGAAGGTGTCTTCACTGCAGGGGATTGTGATACCACCCATGGGATGATCATATCCAAATTCTTCTTCAGCTTGACTCAGCAAATCCAGGAACAAAGGCTCATTCAAACATGATATTGGAATCAAAAACCGCTTCTTTTGGCTCTCCCCAACATAGACTGCAAAATAGCCTTTTGGGATATCTAAGGTCTTCGAATCAGCTGTCTGACTTGAACTAGATAGAGATCGAATGAGACTTCTCTTGGCTTTAACAATTCCAGGCAACCGGAAACCCATGATTTAGTATTCTCAAGAGGACAAAACAACAAGAAAAAGATTGGCAAGGACTTGGAAAAAACAGAGAGAGCTTCGGTGCATGGGAAGGATAAGACTTGAGTTGCTCATGATGGAATCCAAGCATAGTATATATATATATATAGATGAAAGGTATGCAGAAAATCATCAGGTACATGAAATGATTGGTACTGAAGGGGCACTGAGAGGAGAAGCAATGAGGCCCAATAGCTTGTACCCAAATCACATGGGCTTGTTTTCGTGCTCATGTAATCCTTCCGCAAGAGATTTCTCATGAAAATGATCAAACTCTATCCTTGTGTAGAAATAGGATTCCCTACCTAGCTAGCTCCTCTGGTTAACAGACAACAAAAGGGACCACCATGTTCTTGAAAAATGAATTCATTGAGTTGGATGCTCCTCTGGTTAATAGTACTGCATATGGTATGCCCTACAACAAAAACTTGTTAGCTTGTGTGATAAATTAGTAGTCTCTTTCTTTTTCATCTTTTTATAAATGCTGCTTCAAAAGACAAGAATTTGTGGTGCTATGAGAATTTACATGGACCCTCGGATCTCTATGGTTTGGTTGGTTGGGAGCATCAAACCAAGTCTTTCATTTGTTTGAAGAATTGATACTTATTGAGAATGCAGTAGGTAATGAATACATATCTAAAAAGCATATGATATCAAGATTAATGTGGTCTAGAGAGTGCTAATCTGTAGCAAATGTAAATTGAAAAAGATGATAACCAACATAAGTTACTTCATCGAGGGTTGAAGGACTTAAATACTTTCTGTTGTAGAAGAACTTTATTTTATGGATTGTTTTGGATACAAACAAGAAATTTTTGTCCTTTTTCGCGGTTCTCTTTGTAGGCGCCAATAGAGTAAAACATACCAGTTAGTTGCAAGTGAAAGCCATATCGCTTATGCTTATGCTCAACATGAAATGAATTGTTGACATTATGATAGATTAATATTTTGCATATATAATCTATCTCTATTTTGCATTGTTTTCATGTGAAATTGGTTAGTTTAATGTTTAGTGAAGATTTTGTAGGCCTTCGTTCCTAGCAAGGCTCTGGAGCTAAAATTATGATTTTTGAAGCCTAAGGGACCAAAATGGATAGAATTATCAACTCAACAAAATCTCAGAAACTCATTCTGTCATTTTATCAAAAACCTGGAGTGCATCTGTGCAAGTGTCAATTTATACCTGGAGTGCATCTGTGCAAGTGTCAATTTATACCCACAACTGGTCTCAGTGACCAGTGCCAGAGAGATTGAGTTAGAAGATTTACCATTGTTGTGTTTCCTGCCGCTTGAAGAATAACCCGATGCCAATTGCTGATATGGAAGACAACGTGGTTTGCGTCAGTTGAGCATTTTTTTTTTGTGGTGAAAACCAAGGTATCCCCCGCGCGATTGCGGGGATTAACCCTCGAGGTACTGTCGGGCGCAAAGCGGGGACCTCTCCCAACAAAGTCTGCTCTATTCGCAAGCGCCTGGGATCGAACCCAGGACCTCTGGTTGCTGAGACATTAGATGACAAAATAAAGAGATGGTCTGAAAGGAAAGAAAGCATTATGCATGAGATTGAAATATTGTCAACATTGAAAGCTAATTGACTTTGCAATTGTTGAGACAATTGCTGATCACCTAAGCTGCCACCGTCACTTGCTTTTGGAGAAAAGTGTGTTAATGGGCTGGTCTCCTTTGAATTGCAAAATGTTATCTAAGCCGCACTTTCCTTTGAACTGGAGATGTTAATTTCATGTCTCAGCCGCTTTCTTCTCACAAAGCCAACCAATTGCATCTTTTACTTGAAGCCCATTTTTTCTCTCCACAAAGTCAGATTCCTTATTTGACTTGGGTAAGTCCCAAGTCTCCTCAGCTGCCAGCTATCTCTATTTTTCCTTTTAAGTTTGGGTTTTATTTTTGGACTTTCCTATTATTCATCTACTTCCTAATTAATTATTATTTTTCTTTCTCTTTGGAGAATTCCTTTGACCTATAAATACTTAGCCTTAACCTAAGGCTGGGGGAGGATTATTGGGAGACCATAGACTACAAAGGCACGAGAGAGAGTTTTAAAGAGAAGAAGAACAAGACCTGGAGCTAGAGTTGCTGCTGTGCGGAGATTAAATCTTCAATTGGTTTTTTCTTTCCTATGACACTGTTTATCATGGTTTTTATCAAAGTTTTCATGAACTAATTTCTTCTGCTAGGGCTACGATGTAGCCTAGCCATAAATACTCAATTACTTTAGTCAATGTTAATTCCAAGTATTTTTCCATGTTGAGTATCTATTACCATGTTTAATGCTTTTGAATGTTTGGCCAACATTTAATTGTTTTGATGCTAAATTGACGATAGGGATATCCAATTTAGGGTTGCTTCTTGTAATAGATGCCATGAGTTACATGATTAGACAGGGATGTTTGTCATGACTTATGTGGTTGTTTTGCAGATTTTCCAAGGAGTTTAATGGGTTCTTATTATCTTAATTCCATCACTAGGGATAGAGTGGGTTGGTAATAAGAATACTTTTGATATAACTAGGGATGGAGTATCGAATAAAGTAGGGAAAATCGACTGTCAACGTGGAGAATAATTAGGATTAACATGCTAAGGGAATTGGGTAGAATTGGCTATGGTGAAATCGGAAGCTCTAATGCTCTCATAACTTGAATCTTACTACTTTATTTTTATATGCTTGCTTTTATTCATTGTTTTAGTTAATTAATCAACCAAATCTCATCATTCAATTGTTCAAATAAAGTCTTGGGTTAATCACAATCGGTACTTAGTAAATTAAATCACTCTTCGTGGGAATGACACTTCACTTATCACTGTATTACTTGTGCGAATTGTGCGCTTGCAATAAATTCACAACACATTACAATTCGTGAAATCTATCTTGTTGAATCTAGCGATTTGTGATAAAAACGAAGACGATTATTGAACAACATGATTACCTAAAACCCAATTAGATTTTAGAAAAATACAGTAGATACATAAAACTTTACCTAACAAAGAAAGGTGTCAAATCTTTCAAAAACATTTTCTTACAACCAAGGGAAAAAATCCAAGATTGAATTGAAGAAAATGACTTTGTTTGGACCACTCTGTTGATGATCTTTTTGGGAGGGTCAACTTAGGTAAAGGAGTGCTAGACCTTCAGGAGGGGGAGAAGGTGACGAATCCTCAGTACGGGAAAACCCGGCGGATGGAAAC
Source organism: Prunus avium (assembly GCF_965620075.1). Lineage (NCBI taxonomy): Eukaryota > Viridiplantae > Streptophyta > Magnoliopsida > Rosales > Rosaceae > Prunus > Prunus avium. The sequence goes on from NC_142291.1 coordinate 26,321,820, forward strand.
AAGGAAGAAACAGTCGTCAAGCTTCGGACACCGGTGTGGTGCCTGCCGAAGGCTCTCCGATGCTTAAGTCAGCTATATGTGGTAATTTTGGCAGAGTAACGGTAAAGGTGAGAAAGTAGTTACCTTTTTTACTCGGGTACTGTTCCCTATTTATAGGGAAGTGAGAATGAGAGTATTACACAAAGTTTCGATGTGGGACTTTGTGCAAACTGTTGTGGAGGTGACACGTGTCTGTGGTTCTAGGTTCTGCAGTCGGGAGCTTCGACAGGTGGTTACCGCTTCCGAAGGGGGCCTTCCTTTGGTAGGCTAAGAAGGAGGTGATGTCACTCGTCTTCTAAGGGCGTGTCTGTGTGTCTATTTGGAGTGTTTCTTCCCTTTGGCAGCTGGCGTGTCTGCCTAGGTATCTGTTGTCTAATGCCGAATACGCTTGGTTGATTACGATGTAAACAGTAGTCCCCCAAGTTGCCAATCAAGGAGTGGCTTCTGGTTTTGGGAACTTGTAGAATGTTATGTAATTAAACTGAGCGTTTCGGTATGACAGATGCCGTAGACATAGTCCCCCAAGCTCTGAAGCTAGAAGGCACGTTTGTTGGGAAGGCGGTCTTCAAAAGGGTGTTCTTGTGATACCGGCACAGGGGAAGACAAAGGAAAGCCGCTGATTTTTTTATTTTTTATTATTATTTTTTGGAATCATCTTTAGATTCGACATGGTAGGTGCCGAAGATAACAGTATGTTGTGCCAAAGGGTAATGTCTGCGAGAGTCGGGTGTGTCTGCGTGTTCGGCACAATGGGTGTCGAACGGTGATGTCAGCTGGTGGTCACGTGTCGCAAGAGTCCCCTTGCACGTTCAACATGGAGGGTGCCAAACAGAAGTTGTGACATTAGCATGCATGTTGCGTGAGTCCCCTTGCACGTTCGGCATGAAGGGTGTGACGTCAGCATGCGTGTCGCATGAGTCTCCTTGCACGTTTGGCATAGAGGGTGCCGAACGGAAGGTGTGACGTCGGGATGCGTGTCACGGAGTCCCCTTGCACGTTCAGCACGGGGGGTGCCGAACAGGAGGTGTGACGTCAACATGTGTCGCGTGAGTCCCCTTGCACGTTCGACACAGAAGGTGTGACGTCACTTCACGTGTCGCGTGAGTCCCCTTGGCCATTCGGTACAAGGGGTGCCGAACGGGAGGTGTGACGTCAGCATGCGTGTCGCGTGAGTCCCTTTGCAAGTTCGGCATGGAGGGTGCCGAACAAAAGGTGTGATGTCAGCATGCGTGCCGCATGAGTCCCCTTGCACGTTCGGCACGAAGGGTGTCGAACGGAAGGTGTGACTTCAACTTGCAAGTTGTGTGTCCTCTTTCACGTTCGGCACGGAAGGTGCCGAACAGAAGGTGTGACGTTACTACACGTGTCGCGTGAGTCCCCTTGCACGTTCGGCACGAAGTGTGCCAAACGGAAGGGTTGATGTCATCACGCTCGTCGCGTGGATCCAGACGAAGTGGAGAAGTGAGGACTTTGTGTAAACTATTGTGGAGGTGACAAGTGTCTGTGGTTCTAGGTTCTGCAGTCGGGAGCTTCGGTAGGTGGTTACCGCTTCCCAAGGGGGCCTTCCTTTGGTAGGCTAAGAAGGAGGTGATGTCACTCGTCTTCTAAGGGCTTGTCCGTGTGTCTGTTTGGAGTGTTTCTTCCCTTTGGCAGCTGACATGTCTACCTAGGTATCAGTCGTCTAATGCCGAATACGCTTGGTTGATTATGGTGTAAACACACTCAAACCTTCTTTGCTAATTACTCAGTTAGCTAGTTTGTTAAAGTAGAGAAGTTACCTAGTATATCTCCAACAAAATAGTCATATTGTAAAGCCTGTTATATAACTAAGGGAATTGTGGAGAGAATATAAAGAAAACAAGTAGCAATAGAAATGCACTTCATCTGCTTGTATTAAAGCTTACTCCGTATCCATTATTGTTGGTTTATGGGAAGAACAAAAGAGTGATTTTATTTATTCAACAATAGATGGGTACAAGGCTTTATAGAGGACTAGGCTCATTGGCCTTCAACAACTAGAAACTGTTTACTAGGCTTATTGACCTTTTCACTCTTTTGCTGGCTTATTAGCCTTTTCACTCTTGGCTTATTGCTTGGGACTGGATAGCTGTAGTTTTCAGCTTACTTCTTTGTTCAAGGCAACAAGCCTACATATATAGGAGAGTCATCGACTTTGTATACAGCTATGTCGGTTAGTTTATTATACTACAGCTATGGTTAGTTTATTATATTACAATACCTTGATTTTTTTAATACTAAAACATGTTTTTGATATCATGATATTTTTGGAGTTACCAACTTTGTTAAGTCGGTTTGTTCATTTCTCAACTATTCTAGATTATTCTAGATTCAAATGTGCATTACTTTTCAACAATTACAAATGAGACGGTAGCCCCTTGTTTATAGGCAATTTCCTTCCAACTTGTGGGCTCCACTTTCAAACTTTTACAATACTCTCCCTTGGATACCACAATGTATGGAATATGTCTAGTTAAAAACCTTGCCCGGTAAAACCCAATTGGACAAAAAAAAAATTGAACAAAGGAAAAAAGAGTACAGTGTGTGAAAATCTTTTCGATGGCACGCTCCCCCTGATGCTGACAAAATATCTTTGAAGTCATGATGTTGACCATCTTTCTGAATGTCGTAGTTGAACATTGCTTCCGTGAATCAATCTTGTAATACTGTTGGACGCTCCCCCTAAAGAATTACTCCCATTAATGTCTTCTTTGATGATCCAACAGAAATGATATTGATATCACATTTGTACTTCACGAAGTGATCTTTGGTAATGCCTGTATAAAACTTGTTGTTGCAGCATCATTGGAGGATCCCTATGTGTCTTTATTCATCTAATCCCTGTTGAGGTTTGAGTAATACAGAAAAATATCTAGGCTATTTTCATAAGACTTTCACTGTATACAATGGCTTGAATTTCATATGTTCTCCAATATCCAAAACAATGAGCTCATATTTATAATGATAAGAGCATTAAATATTTATATGGTATTGTTTACCCTTTTTATATTTGAGTTTGTTGAAAACTAAGTAAAATTCCCCATTAATATTTTAACCACTTAATGGTTTCTTGATCAACTTTCTTTTATGCAAGCTTCCACTGTTAGCAGATAATATCCTAACATATTTGAATGACCTTATATACTTGCGACCCAAGTAATAGACTTTAAACAAACGATTGTGATTTTGGATGGGGAAACCTACCAAGAGAGTTCTTTTCTATGCCTCATACTAGTGAGGACTTCACAATTTATCTAGACAAAAATGCTAAGCAAAGCAAAATACACAAAATTATGGAGGGTATAACATACTAATCCAAGCAGAACTGCTTGAAGCACAAAGTAACAAATGTATCATTAAATCTACATAGTTCTCAAAGGGGTTGGACTTTGACTTTTGTTTGAAAAATAGTCTCAATGATGACTTGTGATTAGACTAGACTGTACTTTTGTTGACTAGATTAAATGTTTCTGCATTGGAATTGCACATTAGCACCTTCAACTAATAAAGATTAGCTAGAAATCGATACCAAGTTTGAATGGTTCTGTGAAAGTGATCAGAACTGCAGACGAGTACCTGTTCTGGTTGATTTTGAGTGATTTGAAAGCTACCTCAACAATTTTAAGACATTAACATGTATTTGAAAAGCTTGTTGAGGATTTTATATCATGAAATACCTGACTTCTTCTTGTTTTATCTAATTTGCTGAACCAAATTTGTAAGAGGAATTAATCTCTTTCGAATTATGTCTAATTTACCTTATCTAGATTGCAAGGGCAATCTTGGTTTCTTCTTGGTTTTCTGAACTTCTTTTTGAACTGGATTGCTTCTTAAGGAATTTCTTGCCTGCTTTTGGTAGTTGTAAGATCGTATGACCTTTGATTTCTTTTTATCAATATGGAGTGATTGTTGAATTTTTTCTTAATTGGTTGGTTATTTGTCCTTTCTCCAGTCCAAGCACTCTTGTACTTATAGGAGAAAAATGATGTTGAAGAAATCTGGATATTTTTAGTTTTGGACTGTCCTCCATTTAATGCACAAGTGGCAAAAGTTTTGTCAGTTAATGCATTGATCATTTTTGGCACCTGGTCATCAATGTTCCTAAATATCTCCTAATCGTTCCTTTTGCAACAACCAAGCTGAAGTGAGCAATAATCCCCAGATTCCTCCAACGTTGGTTCCATAAATGCAAATATCCTGGTAGTAGAAAAGAAATTCGTCGATCTTACAATAAATAGTCGTGATTTACAACTAAAGTAAGTCTGACTTCACTTTCCAGTTTTCATGGTCATCAAAGTTATTTGGAGCCTAGTTACCAACGGTGAGGGGTCATTCTGACATACCTTAACATCTAAGAAATTGTGAACTTTGGGCTAAAACTAATTCAAATAATTTTGACCCCTGGATTAAATCACCATTGGTGATAATTTATTTCTTGGTTATCAAAATAATATGAATTTATTTTAATTTAATCCCCTTTTGTTTGAATAGTATGGGTCATTCACCACTTTTGGTAAATAAAGCCCAATACCTTTTTGGAAAGTGAACCCAATGCTTATTTCGGGATGGTGCGCTTATTTCAAGCCCAAACAATGTCCCCTAAGTCTAAATCGTTTCTAAAAAACGGCACTTAATGATTGACCTGCCTTTTAATGATGCGTGCCATTTTGATCTATTTGTTCCTGACCACATCTGTTCATTGATTGGATTTTTTGGAAAAGTGGGTATTAACAGCTAGTTAATTCTTGGCAACAATTCTTCTCCCACAATCTATCTTCTTTAGCTGCAACCTCCTTTACTCTTTTAAAATCCTCATTTACCTTAGTTCTTCAATTTGTAGAGTATTTCCAAGCTTTGAAACTTCAAATTTCTTTAAAAAATTCAAATATTTCCCCAATTCTGCCTGAATATTCTCAATGGCTTCTCCCAAAACCTGTGCTGGTTGTTCTTCCTCCTTCCCTCCACCTTATATTTCAGGCGAAGGTGTTGACGCACATGCCATTGAGATTCGAAGCAAACTCCATTCATATTCCAAGAAGAATTTTGATGAAAATATCCTTCATTTGCTCGAGAATGCTATTATATTCTGGGTCCAGCCTAGTTTGAGAAAGTTTCCTGAGGAAGTGGCCAAACTTTTTAAGGTAGATGCTAAAGCTCCATTTTGCTATCATAATCCTTCTCTAATACTCCATTCCTCGGTTAGCAAGAATCTGAGCAGATCATACCCTTCTAATAAAGTGACAAATAGATCCGTGAAGTGATCAAAAGGGTTTGATCAACTCTCTCCAAGGTATGAAAGCCATTGGAAGAAAGCTGGCATATATGATGCTTTGCTTATGTGTAAGCATTCAATTAATAGAGATGAGAATCTCTTTGCTGCTGCTTTGTGCTTCTGGAATTCTACTCCAAACACTTTTGACTTTCGTGTTAGCCCTATTTCTCCAACGCTGCTCGATATGGCTCAAATATTTGGATTTTGGCCACATGGAAAGCCTGCTGATGCACTTGGAGATTATCACAAAAGGAAAAATGGTGAAAGAGTAGCAAAAAAGAAGGCATGTCATTTTTGCCAACGGAATACCACTTTCCAACAATTATTGCCTTTCATCTCGTATTAATTTAATTGGAGTCTTCTCCATGCTTCTCTGATTTCTCTTTTTCAAATGTCAATCGTTATCCAGTCAAGCTATGTGTTTGCCTCTGAAAGTGGATTTTTCAAGTAGAACTTGTGCCATTGCTTGAACGTGTGGCAACTCAATCTTGTTAAAAACACTGGATTCTAGTCTGTCCTATAATTGTGCTTGCACAATCCTTCTGAAGACGTTGGATTCTTGCCTCTGCTGTACTGGATGGATTTATTTAGATGGATTGGATAGCCTTGTTAGGGCACTGTCTTTCTTCTTTGGTAAGTGCTCATCTAACACCTGCCCTTTTGTGGTTATCTCCAGCTCATTCACACCTCATTTACTATATAGAACAATTCTAGACATACTAGTTGCCTTTGGTCTGATCAAAGTTTCCTTGATAACCCTCCTGTTTTGACTGGAACCTATCTCCATTGTCAACTTTCTTTTCTCCTTCTCTGGCCAATTTAGATTTACCATATTAACCTGAGTTTTGGGAAAAGGAATTGTATCAATAGTGGGGACCTTCTCTGTTATTTTCAACTTTCCTAAGGCTAATGCTTCTTGGACAACATACCTGAAAACAACACAACTATTGATAGTGTGATTCCAAGAATTATGCCACTTGCAATACTGTCTTCCCTTCAATTCTCCTGACTTTGGCAACGTGTGTATAGGTGGTGTATCTATGAACTTTTGAGATAACATTTCATCAAATTAAGTGTCTAACTTTGATAATCAAAAGAATAAATCCTTGTTTGTTGGTTGTTTATTTGGAATGAAACCTCCAGTGAAAGGTGGTGGTTTTTGATCCTTTGGTGCCCTTAGCAAACCTTTACAACTTATTGGCCCTTTTAATTTAGCCAATTCTGCCACTGCTGCCATAGTTTCCTATGGTTCTAGCTCCTCTTCTGACTCTACCTCTACTAAATGTATTGAAGATGAAGGGGTCTTGTAGTATGTAGCTTTAGAAGCATTCCTCTTCTGCTGTTCTTCCTTCAATAATTCTTCATATTTGGTGACCTTATTCGCCAGTTCTGCTAAGTCTCCAAATATTATTCCATCGAACTTTTTTCTCAAGGAGATTGTGGAAGTGATTTTCGTCCCTTAGAATATTCGATCAATAGATTCCCTTTTCTCCTTCCTAGAAATCTTTCTACCTACAAAATCAATCGGAGTAAAAGGACCACACCCGGGGGATGTTGGCCAAAGGCCCTCCGATGCCTAAGTTAGTTTGATTTACTCGTAGAGAAACAATAGCTAAAAAGGGTATAGAGATGTATGTATGGTGTGAATCGGGCGGTTGGAGCCTTGTGAAAGAGAGAGAGGGAGGAAGCGGCAAGGAGGGGAATTTCTTCAGCATTTGGAGAGCTTAGAATGGCTTACCTCATGCCTTACATAGCCTTGTATTTATAGAGCCTCGTAAGGCTAGGGTTTGGAGAAAAATAATCCATGTTGGGAAATGAATTATTTTTCCTGAGTTTAGGAGATTTAAATCAATTAGGGATTTAATGAGAATCAAATCCCTAATTCAAGGGGAAGAATCCCCACATGGAAGGAAATATTTGACCTAGGGTTTTGCTAAAATTCGGTTCCCACAGAGATCCTCAATGATGTTTGTGCCATCTGGATAAAGTGCCTCTCTTCTATAGGAATTCTGCACTTCATTTTCAACTTTCTGAACCTAATAATAAAGTCCTGAGCTGGCTCATTCTCACTCTACTTCAGTGCAGTTAGATCACTAATTGTGACCTCAGACTGGATTCTGTAGTAGTAATCATGGAAAGCAGTACTTAGCCTTCCTGCAGAATACAATGGATTAGGACAACAAAAATGGGATTCCTCTTGAAGAACTACAATCTATTGGGATTGTCATTGCAGCTGCCATTGGATTCTATCAAGCCTAAGTACGTGATTAAATAAATTGACAAAATTTAAAGAATCTTTCTATCTTTGCCTATCTATTGAGACCGGTTAATTGTGAACTACTAGGGACTACTAGGGACTGAAACATATTTGTACTTTTTATCCTCTAATTGATCTTTTCCATGTTTAATGTTCTCATTTAGAATTGAATTTAGAAGGATATAACCTTTATTTGGATAATATACAAGCAATCTTGTCCAATTACTTCTGATATAAGCCATCTTTAACATTATATTGGGCAGAAAATCAGAATATTTGCCATCTTCAACCTTGGGATTGTGAGATGTTCAAATTTGGTCTACTTCCAGATATTTTTGTATACAAGCTACAATTAGATAATAACTTACTGAAAAATGAGACAATAAAGTGGATGAGGAATCAAAATATATTATATTTTATCATGTTTCCTGGAGAACAAAACATTTAGAATTGTACATGGCTTAAAAGACAAATCTTCTTGTCATCGAGTTCAAAATTGGAGTTATGATTTTGGGCTCAATAGTCTTCGAGAATTCATGCTATCGTCATTTGACTGCTTCACAAATTTTGTATCTTCGTGCTCAGCTCACAAGCAGTTTGACCATCAAAGAAGGCTTCCAGATTCATAAGCAACAGAAAAATGTGCATATCATCAATCAGAGCCTCTGCTTCATCTTGACATGGCGAGTTCTTCTTATCGAACTGAGGCTGATTTGGATATGAACCAGTTCACTTCATTTGCCTTCATTCATACACTTAAGCGTGAAGTGAGATGAATGAAGGTTTCATCACTGCAGGGGATTGTGATACCACCCATTGGATGATCAAATCCAAATTCTTCTTCTGCTTGACTCAACAAATCCAAGAACAAAGGCTCATTCAAGTATGATATTGGAACCACAAATCGCTTCTTCTGGCTCTCCCCAACATACACTGCAAAATAGCCTTTTGGGATGTCTAAGGTCTTTGAAGTAGCAGCCTTGTTTAGACCCTTCTTGGAGTTAACAATTCCTGGCAAACGGAATCCCATGGTTTTTATATTCTCGAATGGAAAATTAGAACAAGAAAGAATTCAGAGGACTTGGGAAACAGAGAAGACTTTGATGCTTGGCAAAGAGAGAGACTTGAGTTGTTGGTTATGAACCTGATCTCTTGTGTATATATAGATGAAAGAGTATGACCTGTTACATGAAATGAGTGGTCTCGAGGCGCAGAGATTTGCTCCAGTGAAGGATAATAGCTTGTGAGAAATCAAAACATAGCATGGGTTGTCTTCCCACTCACATAAATCATCTCCACATGCAAATGACCAAACTGTATCCCTATGTACGAACATCATTCCCCACGTCTTATTTCATCGAGTAATTTGTTGTGGTCTAAAGATTGCTAATCTGTTCCTGTCAAGAAACTATGGACAGATATGTCTGAAGCCTGTTTTGTACTTCAAAGAAGTTTCTATCCACATATAAAGAGTTTGTAGGTGTCAACAAAAATTGTTGGGCATCATGTTCTCCAACAAACATACAGACTTAATAACTACCAAGTTCTCGAGATTAAGATGGAAAACAGACCATGTGATCCCTCAAATTCTTATGCCTCTTTCCAATCCCCACCCAATTGTCCACATTTCAGGTATTTTCATCTACACACATAATACAGATGATCCCGTAAACAATTCAAATCCTGAGTCTTTACAAACATGAAATCTACTGTTTGTGTTTTCTAACATTTTTGGGTTTTAGAGAGAAACGAAATTGATTCTTGATTATAATTCACTCTGAATGATTACGTAGAAAGGAGTTAGCTTTATACAGCTATCCTGTTCTTCACAGATTTTGTAACTAAACTAATAGGCTCGTAGCTCACAACCTAATATTTAATTTATGATGAGTCTTCCTGTTTTATCTTGTATTTGTATCTGAGCGCAAAGCACGATCTATCTTGATCAAGGGCATGTACATGGCTCGTACAACTTCAACAGGCATTTGAAGAATATAGAGCTATTGCTCTGACTCTTGAAATTCAGATGCTAGAGTCCCACATGGAAAAAAGTTGAAAGATATAACTGCTTATAAGAACTTACACGAAGCATTGTAATTGATGAGCCATGTAGCGTGGGCTTGTAACTAATCAAGGTATTAAAGTGATTGGGTGTGATGGAGTCCAAGCTGAGTGGAAGAGACGGTTTCCATCTGGTTCACCACCTAGTGGATGAGGTCATCAACAAGCACGCCCTAAGTCTTGAGGATAGAAGGGCACCCTGCACTTAGGTTACAAGGGCACCTCACCCTCGATGGACATGGGTGGCAAAATCAAACTGAGAAATGTGACCTGGGGTGTGAAGGAAATTACAGTTTCGACTGGCCCGACCCCAAAAGATGTAGACGCCTCACCTTAGCGTGCTGCTTGGCTTGACCTTCATTCCACAATCACTTTTTCTGTATTGTCTCATATTGGAGAAAGTTGCAAACAGAAAACGCAATTTATGTTTTTGTTGATGTGAGTTAACCTACTAAATCAAGGAGATTTATTTCCTAAGTTAAATAGGTGATTGGTTCATATAATTGACATATCTTTGTATAATTCTGAGATATTCTCCTTATGAATTACTGTATCTATTTCCTTGTAAAGCACCCTTATAATCTCCTATATATACTTCCTTATGGAGAAGAATACAATAAAATCTAAAGTGTTCAAACCATATTCATATTTTAGCATGGTATCAAAGCAATCGACCCTAGAATGTCTTTAAGCCCTCAAATCATACCCTCAAATTCAAACCCAAACCCTAAATCTAATTCCTTACCTCTCAAATCAAACCCTCTTATCAAACTACACATACCTCTCAAATCCAATTCCTCTTATCAAACTCCTTAAACACATACCTCTCAAATCAAATTCCTCAAATTCTCAAATCAACTCATTCACCACAAACACAAACCCATATCAAATCTTCATTCCAATACGATGTCTGGCCCCTCCAAATACCTCCCACCCCAAACCCTGAACCACGAATTTTCAGCTGTATTAGTATAGGATATTTTATTGGGAAAGTAGGCTACCAATAAAATGTGGCTACCAGGGACTGAGAAACTACTGGGATTGTTATTGCAGCTGCCATTGGATTCTATCTTTGCCTGTTAAGTGTGAACTACCAGTGTCCAAACAATACAGGTCAGACATTTAGTATAAAAGTTCCAATATTTGGAATTTCCAAGCAATCTTGTCTACAACATTCCCAATATTTTACCCTATTGTCCAGCCACTGGATACAACTATTTCTGATATAAGCCATCTTCAAATTTATTGGGCAGAAAATCAGAATATTTTGCTGTATCCGCATCTAATAAATTATTGGGAACAAGCTACAATTAGATAATAACTTACTGAAAAATGAGACAATAAAGTATGAGGAATCAAAATATATTATATTTTCTCATGTTTTCTGGAGAACAAAACATTTAGAATTGTACATGGCTTAAAAGACAAATCTTCTTGTCATCGATTTCAAAATTGGAGTTATGATTTTGGGCTCAATAGTCTTCGAGAGTTCATGCTATCGTCATTCGACTGCTTCACAAATTTTGTATCTTCGTGCTCAGCTCACAAGCAGTTTGACCATCAAAGAAGGCTTCCAGATTCATAAGCAACAGAAAAATGTGCATATCATCAATCAGAGCCTCTACTTCATCTTGACATGGCGAGCAGAGTCGGCCCATAGCATGTGCGGGCTGTGCGACTGCACAGGGCCCCCAAAATTTAGGGGCCCCCAAATGTTTTTAGAAGCCCAGCAATATATTATGTATTTTTTATTCCAAAAATATTATTATTATTTCCTAACTGTCAGATATTTTTTCCTTCTTGATTCTGCCGTGTTGTGTGCATCTCTCCTCTCTCTCTCTCTCTCTCTCTCTCTCTCTCATATTAAACTCTCCTGTGTTGAGAGTTAACTTAAACCAAGTCCACTGAATTCAAAGCCACATTTAATATTCTATTCACTTTGTAAAAGCATGCCCATGCTTTATGTAGGATATGTTTTGTTTATTGGCTCAAGGAGTGATGCTACTGTGGCTAATTTTGTATTAGGCATGCTGTCGGCAGTGTGCTCTCTTGTCTCTAGAATGTTTTTATTGTTTCTGCTGAAAGGTCTCTCTCTCTCAAAGAGGGGTTGCCTCTATTCGCATTTTGTGCTGTTGTTGTTGTTGTTTGAATTCGTAGTACGAAGCTTATGAGTTTTAGCTTTAGTCTTCTTCCTTCTATTCTCTTTCGTGTCTGTGTGAGTGAGTGTTTTCTTGCTTGAATTTCTTTGGGTTTCATCTGCATGCTTGCTGTGGTGGTTGGTTTGTTTGTCTGTGAGTTTGCTGGTGTTGGTTTTTAGTTTTTCTACATCCTCCATCAAAATAAAGCCCTACCCAAGCTTTAGCCCTTTCCCCAAAATCAATGTTCTTTTCTCCCTCCCTCATTCACATGAGAATTCACCAACCATTGAAATTGGAAAATCAATTTATCAGCTCTGTGATTTGGAAGAGGGACTAAAGAAATATTTCTGGGAAGCTCCTTCTGAAGGTGTTCTTCCCGTGTCAGGAAATTTTGTTTCTATATGGATTTTTTTTTTCTACTTGTATACGTAGGGCCTCGACATCCATATTTGCACAGGGCCTCCAAAATCAATGGACCGGCTCTGATGGCGAGTTCTTCTGATCCAACTGGGGCAGATTTGGATATGAACCAGATTCACTTCATTTGCCTTCATTCATACACTTAAGCGGGAAGTGAGACGAATGAAGGTTTCATCACTGCAGGGGATTGTGATACCACCCATTGGATGATCATATCCAAATTCTTCTTCTGCTTGACTCAGCAAATCCAAGAACAAAGGCTCATTCAAGTATGATATTGGAACCACAAATCGCTTCTTCTGGCTCTCCCCAACATACACTGCAAAATAGCCTTTTGGGATGTCTAAGGTCTTTGAAGTAGCAGCCTTGTTTAGACCCTTCTTGGAGTTAACAATTCCTGGCAACCGGAATCCCATGGTTTTTATATTCTCAAGTGGAAAATTAGAACAAGAAAAAGAATTCAGAGGACTTGGGAAACAGAGAAGACTTTGATGCTTGGCAAAGAGAGAGACTTGAGTTGCTGGTTATGAACCTGATCGCTTGTGTATATATAGATGAAAGAGTATGGCCTGCTACATGAAATGAGCGGTCTCGAGGAGCAGAGATCGGCTCCATTGAAGGATACTAGCTTGTGAGAAATCAAAACATAACATGGGTTGTCTTCCTACTCACATAAATCATCTCCACATGCAAATGACCAAACTGTATCCCTATGTACAAACACAACCCTACGTCTTATTTCATCTAGTAATTTGGTCTAAAGATTTATTATTCGACACTTAGCAGGTAATGCATACATATGTAAGTAATATATAATTACAAGATTGATGTGGTCTAAACATTGCTAATCTATGGACAGATATGTCTGAAGCCTGTTTTGTACTTGAAAGAAGTCTTTTCTATCCACATATAAAAAGTTTGTAGGTGTCCAAACAATTGTTGGGCATCATGTTCTCCAACAAACATACAGACTTAATAACAACCAAGTTCTTGAGATTGAGATGGAAAACAGACCATGTGATCCCTCAAATGCTTATGCCTCTTTCCAATCCCCACCCAATTGTCTCCATTAAACTCTGTCCAAATTTATTTTCCTCTACACACCCTTTCATCTATATATACACACTCAAATACACACTGATGATCCCATGAACAATTCAAATCCTCAGTCTTTACAAACATATGAAATCTACTTTTTGTGTTTTTCTAAAATCTTTTTGGGTTTTAGAGAGAAACGAAACTGATTCCTGATTACAATAGAAAGGAGTTAGCTTTATGTAGCTCTCATGTGCTAACAGTTCTTAAAAGATTTTGTGACTGAACTAATATAGCTCACAACCTAATATTTAATTTATGATGAGTCTTCTGTTTTATCATGTATTTGTATCTGAGCGCAAAGCATGATCTATCTTGATCAAGGGCATGTACTTGGCGCGTACAACTTCAACAGGCATGGGAAGAATATAGAGCTAGCTCTTACTCTTAAAATTCAGATACTAGAGTACCACATGGAAAGAAGGTTGAAAGATATAACTGCTTATAAGAACTTACACGAAGCATTGTAATTGCCCAGCCTTATAGCGTGAGCTCGTAACTAAGCATGGCATTAAAGTAATTGGGTATGATGGAATCCAAGCCAAGTGGATGAGGTGGTTGTCATCTAATGGTGGATCCAGACTTTTTTTAAGAGAGGGGCAATATTTTAAAGTTTAAAGCTCAAAAAAAAAAATCCCTTTATTTCATAAGAAAATGTTAAATTGTGATGCCTAATTTAGAGAAACTTGCACTTGATATGGCAAAACTCAATCCCCGAAAAACATCTATTATAATATATTCTATTATATTGACTGGTTATGGGTTAAAAGAGTTTTTGTTTGTTGTATAATATTCTATTATATTTTTCAACCAAAATAAAATCTTATATTATATTGAGATTTCTAAGCTTTTAATAGGCAACATTTTGATTTTAACTGTGCTGAGCAATACTTTATTGTTCTTTCCTTTTGGGTTTAGTGTAGGTGACGTTTTGGTTTTAATGGCTTGGGCAGTGGGCCCACTAGAGCAATATTGTATTTCCAATGGCTTTGAGAAACCAACTTTAGTGAAACACTGCGTTTCATTAAACATAACGAAACTAGATTTTTTACGATGCCGTTTCAGAAAAAGAAAAATTAGGGTATTATGTCTTCTTCTTCCTTCGTGAGGCAGTGCCTCAACCTCCATTAAGAACGCCTCTGCAACTTGTCATCTGCAAAATGAGCGGCGCCATGAGAACTTGCGAACCCTACGCAGTTCCGGCGAGAGGAGGTGCAAGTGCACCTCCTTGCGCCTATGTGGGTCCGCCACTAC